>NC_085997.1:38487439-38787439 GCF_030014385.1 Trichomycterus rosablanca
ACACACGCGAGACAGATGCTGGTCAGGACACTCTCGATGGTACCTCTGTAAAAGGTACACATGATGGGGGGCTGGAGCTCTGGCTCTTCTCAGCTTGCAGAGGATGTAGAGACGCTGATGAGCCCTCCTGGCTAGAGATGTTGTGAGATCTGCCTTTCTTATTCAGAATGATCTCCACGATCCGTACCAGTCTGGCTTCAAGGCAGCGCATTCTACAGAAACAGCACTTGTAGCGGTTACTGAGAAGCTTCATGCAGCCAAGCAGCCAAACTGTCATCTGTCCTTATTCTTCTTGACCTCTCTGCAGCCTTCGACACAGTGAATCACAGCATTCTCCTGACCACTCTCTCCAACCTTGGAGTAACAGGTTCAGCATGGCAATGGATGGCCTCCTACCTCGAAGGGCTCTCATACCAAGTGTCATGGAGGGGATCCATATCTCCCCCATGACACTCTCTCAACCGGTGTTCCTCAGAGCTCTGTACTTGGCCCACTTCTTTCTCTATCTACACCCGCTTCTCTGGGTGAGGTCATAGCCTTCTATGGCTTCTCCTACCACTCCTATGGCAGATGACACTCAGCTCGTTCTGTCAATTTCCTCTTCAGACACACAAGTCTCAGCTCGCATGTCAGCATGTCTGCGCGATATCTCCACAATGGATGTCAGCTCATCATCTAAAACTAAATCCCACCAAGACAGAGCTGTTACTCATTCCTGGAGATCAGTCTCCAACCCAGGACCTAGTCATTTCTCTTGATGACTCCCAGATCAGACCATCTGATAAGGTAAGAAGTCTTGGTGTTGTCCTGGATAACCAGCTGACCTTCTCTCCTTTTATAGCCAACATGACAAGATCATGCCGGTTCCTCCTCTACAACATCAGGAAGATCCGACCATTTCTCTCCAGGGAAGCTACCCAGATTCTGGTCCAATCACTTGTAATCTCACGGTTGGACGACTGCAACTCCCTCCTGGCAGGAGCTCCCATGTCCACTATTAAACCCTTGTAGCTCATTCAAAATGCAGCTGCCCGTCTGGTTTTTACCCAGCCCAAACACTACCACATCACCCACTACTGCCACACCATCACCCTCCACTGCTGCCACACCATCACCCCACTGCTGCCTCATCATAACCCCACTGCTGCCACATCATCACCCCACTGCTGCCACATCATCACCCCACTGCTGCCTCATCATCAACCCACTGCTGCCTCACCGCCCCACTGGCTGCCACATCACCCCACTGCTGCCTCATCATCACCCCACTGCTGCCTCACCGCCCCACTGCTGCCACATCATCACCCCACTGCTGCCTCACCGCCCCACTGCTGCCTCATCATCACCCCACTGCTGCCTCATCATCACCCCACTGCTGCCTCACCGCCCCACTGCTGCCACATCATCACCCACTGCTGCCTCACCCCCCACTGCTGCCACATCATCACCCCACTGCACATCACCCCACTGCTGCCTCATCATCACCCCACTGCTGCCCCCCCCCCCCCCCCCCCCCCCCCCCCCCCCCCCCCCCCCCCCCCCCCCCCCGCTGCGTTTTCTTCACTGGCTTCCTGTAGCTGCACGCATTCAGTTTAAAACACTGATGCTCGCCCTACAAAGCCAAAAATGGAGCAGCCCCAAGCAACCTTCATGGTCTAATCAAACCCCGCTGTGTACCACGCAACCTCCGAGCCACTAGTCTCGCCGACTTGATCCTCCATCCAGGACTAAAGGAAGACGAGCATCAAGGCTCTTCTCTGTTCTAGTGCCGAAGTGGTGGAACGAACTTCCTCTGTCTGTCCGAACATCTGAGTCTCTTGCTGTCTTTAAAAATGATTAAAACCTTCATCACCTCTTTACTGAACACTTAAGCTGACTTGTACTTATCTACTAACATTTTTTTTTCATTTCCAAAAAAAAAAAATTTAAAAAACACTTTGGTTCTAACAGGTTTCAGCAGATTTGTGTTCTTCGACTGTTGTTTACTTAAACTTGAGAAATGAAATGTTCACTATGGAAGCATTTCTGTAAGTCGCTCTGGATAAGAGTGTCTGCTAAATACAGAAAATGTAAATGTAAATATAAACTCTTGCTTTAAGCATATAATTTCCTTTATAGAATTGATTTACCACAGTTGTTAGTGGCTGAAATACATGAATTTAAAAGGACTGCCCCAATACTTTTGTCCATATAGTGTAAACAGTACAGTGTAAATGTTCATGTACACTGATAACTTTAAAACCACCTCCTTATTTCTACACTCACTGTCCATTTTATCAGCTCCACTTACCATATAGAACATCTGTAAGATTAAGTAGAATTTCCAGTAAACACTCCAAAATCCCTCACAAATGTGGGTGGCAAAATTCATATTACTGTCATGTTTTGCAATGGGGTGTCCAACAAGCTCATGGTCAGGTCTTCATAAGCTTTTGGCCATAAGGTGTATATGCCAACAACAACATAAACTCATTGATCCAGATTCTTTATTCTTTTTGTTCTGTGATTTATAAATGTCTTCTAGTCTATTTTATACCCAATTCCTGAATAAACAACCACGATTCAAAAGGAAACAGAATGAGGCGAGTGTGAAATGAAGCCTATTCAGGTTTACTATGAACAACAGAATCATCTAAACATTCCAGACCACTGTGGTGCTAATGGTGGTTCAACCAAAAGACTCATAAGATAAGACTACTGCAACCCCTCAGGATAAACTAATTTAAACTAATTACATTCTACTAAATAATGTTGAACAATAATTACTGTAAATGTATCTTTATACAAGGATTTTGTTAATGAAAGCATTTAATTAATTCGAGCATTTATTTAACAGAGGTTAAAGTGTCCAGGTACTAAAACTATAATTTAATCCCCCCAAAAAGAAGAATTAGGGGTCAGCTTGTGAAACACGACTCCATCAGGCTGCTCTCTCCATTTAACGCTGGTGATTCCTGCCACGCCGAGCTCAGTCAGTTTCTGTTTGATCTGAGGGACAGAATATTGACTTTTAATAACAATATATGGTAAGTACTATAAAATGCTATGAAAACTAAATCATTGCAGTACAGCCAGTGTTGTAATGAAGAGAAACTGTATAAAAACACGACCCACCATCTCCAGGATCGCCGTCATTACTGCAGGATTGTTTGCATCCTGATCCAGCTGAACCTCCAACCTGATGATCTGCTTCTGTCCGGTGATTACTGTGTTTGGACACACATACACACAAATACACAGTTTATTATACACTTTTATTATTATTATTTAAATACACAGCAGAAAAATTTGGGAATAGAACATGAACTCACCTGAGTAACAGAAAAACGGCTGCAGGTCTGAGCACAAACCATCAGCAGCTTGACCATTAAGTATAAAACCACAGTTTTCATAATTCAAGGCGTTATCAGGTTGTCCAGGTGTCCACTTAATTGCAAAGCCACTGGTCTGGTCTGACCACTTCCAAGTGTCTCTGGTCAGGCCAATCCAGGTTCCATAGTATAAATCATAAATCTTTCCCTGCATATCTGAGTTTTCTGCAGCATCTCTTACGATGGCCATGTCTGTGTGATACTGCCTGCAGAAACTCTGAGCATCAAACCAAGATTTCATAGGATCATGGTAATAAATGTACCTGCTGGCTCCGGTGTACCTCTCTGTGGGGTTGAAAAACACATAATTAACACATGCTGTTGAGTATAGAGGTACATTGTGTTGGAAACTCTGGAACTCTGTCTTACAGATAGAACAGAATAGAATAGAACACCTTTATTTGGCATACATGGATCAGCCATAACATTAAAACCACCTCCATGTCTCTACACTCACTGTCCATTTAATCAGCTCCACTTACCATATAGAAGCACTTTGTAGTTCTACAATTACTGACTGTAGTCCATCTGTTTCTCTGCATGCTTTGTTAGCCCCCTTTCATGCTGTTCTTCAATGGTCAGGACCCCCACAGGACCCCAACAGAGCAGGTATTATTTTGCAGTGACACTGATGGTGTCACTGGTGGTGGTGTGTTAGTGTGTGTTGTGCTGGTATGAGTGGATCAGACACAGCAGCGCTGCTGGACTACAGTCAGTAATTGTAGAACTACAAAGTGCTTCTATATGGTAAGTGGAGCTGATAACATGGACAGTGAGTGTAGAAACAAGGAGGTGGTTTTAATGTTATGGCTGATCCGTGTATATACATATACACGTGTACAGTACAACGAAATTCTTTTATCACATATCCCAGCTTGTTTTAGAAGCGCATGGTCAGCCATTGTACGGCGCCCCCTGGAGCTGAGAGGGTTAAGGGCCTCAGCTCTACCCACTCGATCACCACTGTCCCTGTTATGCACACAGAAGTGAACTATAAACTAGAACACATCCCCTCAGACGCATGTGATGCTATTGGGCTCTTTCCACCAGCATCAGATTCCCACACAGAGCCGTAACATGCACAAAAACATGCACATCCTCCAGCACTTGTTCTAGCATCTATACCAGACAGTAAGCAGCTCTGGACCAGGCCAGTGGCACCAATACTTCAACCTTGGTCTCAGTACAATGAACTTCTTCTCCCACGTATCTCAGCTTGGTTGTAAGCTGGGGTAGATACAGGAACAGGAAGATATAGGTAAATGATAAGTCTGTAAGTGACTGTAAGTTTCTGCATGCCAGGTTAATCACAGATCACAGTTTGGTTCAGATGCTACTTCTCTGCCAAAAAGATAAAATAAATGTTACTCACCATCAAAGCACACAAAGGGCCCAACAGCAGTACACCCTGCGTCATACCAGACACCCGGTCCAGGATTAATAAAACCACACTCTTCAATTCCATTTGCGTTTTCAGGCTGAGGTGGACTGGTCATTATATTCCAATTTGTATAAACCAGTGTCTCATTTTTGTAGGACCAGCGCCAGGTGTTGACGTTTACATACAGTCCGATCCAAGCGCTGGAGGTGAACTGATACTTCAGAGCTTCATTCTGAAATTTGACCAGTTCATCACTAGTTGAGATGGTAGCCAGGTCGGTGTGGTTGGCTCGGCAGTAGGTCTGTGCATCGTTCCATGTTTTAGTTTCCTGGATTAGGTAGTACTTACGGGGGATGGAGAGGACGAGAGGTGTAAATCCTGTAAATGAAATTTTTAGAATAAGTAGGTTTGTGATGATACTCTATGACAAAACGTAGAACCATCTTTTAATTATTAAAATAAGGTCTCAGTCACACCTGTTGCTATCAGGGGTATAACACTCATTATATAAAAGGATCATGTTTTTAAATTTGTGGCACTGCTTTGGGGAAAGTTTTAAGCATATAGTTTATTTTCTCCATAATCAGGCCCCATCCTACCTCACCGACCTGCTCCATCAGCACATTCCCTCCCGTAGCCTTCGCTCTTCTGAGGCTAACCTACTGTCCATACCCTCTAGGACCAAGCACCGGACCTGGGGTGACAGGGCCTTTTCCATAGCTGCTCCATCTTTATGGAATGCTCTCCCCAAACACCTACGAGATTGTCCTGACCTGTCCAAATTCAAGTCACTTCTCAAAACTCATCTATTCAGAGTGGCATTTAACTTGTAACAACACAAAATAAATGCTTTTATTTTTGCTATTCTTTTTAATAGTTTTTATACTTAGATCACGACAGAAATGTGAAGTCCTAGATCCTAAAACTTGTAAAGTTTTCAGTTTCCTGATTGCATGTAAATCTGTCCTGTTTCTGTCTAATTTTAAGAAATTGTTCTATATTTGTTGTTCTCTCTCATAATTTAGCTAATTTTTAATGAACTGTCTTACGCTGCTCTCTTTGTTTTTATTTTAATTATTCTTGATGTTGATGTACTATTTTGATTTTGTACTATGATTTGTATGGTGTATGTACGTATTTGTTTTGATTATTTGTCTTATGTAAAGCGTCTTTGAGTATCTTGAAAAGCGCTATATAAATAAAATGTATTATTATTATTATTATTATTTTACAAAACAAAACTTGTTAACAATGGGTGTGGATGAAACAACCAAATTATGAGTGGTGTCCACATACTTTTGTGGCGCATTACATATATATAAACTTACAAACATATTTTACCTGAGAAAAGCAGGAAGACTAACAGATGCTCCATTAATAGATGCTTTCTAATAAGAAAAATAATATAATAATAATTATAATAATAACAGTTGATCAATGAGGAACAAACTCTTAGTGAAAACCATGCCTAACTTATTACATCATATTCTCTCATATTCTAATGAACTACCACACAGGAAATGTATTTTGTGGATTTATTTGGTATAAACATGTACAAAAAAAAAATTAGCACACATGCTACTGTACCCCACACATTTACATCCTTCATATGGTCTTCGGGTCAATTTGACCCACATACACAGAGACAGACAGAAACAATCTGTGCACAGTGAAGCTGCTTGCTCTCACTTTCCTGCACTCTTTACCCTCAGTCATATGTCCACCTAAACGCAAGAAGGTCCTGGGTTCGATCCCCAGGTGGGGCGGTCCGGGTCCTTTCTCCCATGTTCTCCCTGTGTCCACGTGGGTTTCCTCCGGGTGCTCCGGTTTCCTCCCACAGTCCAAAGACATGACAGTGAGGTGAATTTGAGACACTAAATTGTCCAAGACTGTGTTCGATATAACCTTGTGACCTGATGAATCTTGTGTAATGAGTGACTGCCGTTCCTGTCATGAATGTAACCAAAGTGTAAAACATGATGTTAAAATACTAATAAACAAACAAACAAACTACATCAAATATTTTCTCTAACTATATGCCTCACACCTGCACCTCAAGGGGGTGGGACAAAAGAGATAAATACCTCTGCATTACAGTACTGTCTTTTTCCCAAGCACCACCCCCTGTTGCAAGGACTATGCCTCAGTTGTTCATTTGCATTTCATAAGATAAAAGTGAAAAAGTTCAAAATAATAATGTTAATGAGAACATTGTCCCACTTCATTTTTTCCAGGATAAGCATGATTTATGACACCCAAGTCTTGTGGATTTATAACATCAATTATAAACTTATAATATAAACTTATGACAAAAAAGAATCAACACTTCCATTGTTAACTGTGTTCTAGTAGAGATTAAATATTGTAATCATTAAACATTTGTTATCTCTATTGTTTGAAAATGAGATAAGGACGATAAATGTTAATGGTTTATGAATTAAAGTTTTATTTCAAAACTGTTTTTAAAACACCAAAAATGTCCCGGGTCAATCTGGTCCAAGGGACACCAGAGGGTCCCAAAAATGAAGGCCGCACAAGGGTTAAACTAATCAAACCGTGTATTTACAGGGCTTCCTTCGTGTTAGATGAAGAAAGAGTCTTCCCAAAAGAGTTTTTATAAACCTTTAGGCAAAGACGGTGGCTGAAACTCCTGATCTCAATCATTAGAAGAGCATCCACATACTTCTGGCCATAGTATGTCACGGCAGTCAAGGGATTTGCATGATTGGTGCAGTTCTCAAAAAATCATTGAACTTTCTAGTTTGGGTTCCTAGTTAATTCTTTATTAATGATCATGATCACTACAGATGGTGACCTCTATGTGTCAATAATAAAAGTAAAAATACTCAATACCCATTAGAAAAGTACATGGAATAGTGATCTCTTGCCAAGGTTAGATAAAAAAATGGCATGTAATTTTATGGTTGGTATTTCAGTTGGTTTAAATACTATACGCAGCATCAGTGTTTTCTTTCCTGCATCCAATCAGAGTTTTGCCAAATATTTGTTGATGACCATCAAAAGCAGACAAACCAGGTAAATGAGCTTAATGACATAGAATCAAATGTTAGGACCTAAGTGTATTTATCTGACCCAGTATAGGAGACTTGTTATTTCACTACTGGCCACATATTATTGAGTCAGAGCCATCCCAAAAGGTTGGTTCAGCCTGATTTCCAAAACACGTTTGGCTATGTGCTTTGGGAAACTGCTTGAAACGAACATTCGCATCCAAAATTCACGAGTTGTTAGAAAATATTACTTATTTACTGCATCACTTTCTGCAACGGCATTAAAACAATCACGGATCATCATACTAACACAACCTTGCTCGATAGTAGGTACAATATTGTTGAATTTACACGCTTCTGGTGATTGGCCAAATTTCCAAAAGTGTTTGGTCTGTTTTTCTCTCTCAAACTAGTATGGACAAAAGTCATGTCATAAAACACATTCTGGTCACATTTTAAAGCAGCATAATAACAGTAAATAATACAGTAAAGAAATGAGTCAACATGCCAACTTATTTGAAAGATATTTGTTCAAAAATAATTGAAAGATTAAAGTAGAATATTATATTGTGGGCAGCACGGCAGGACCTTCTTGCTGTGAGGCCACTGTGCCGCCCTTAAATATTAAATTGTACCTGAAAATGGAAGAATACAGATGATCAGATGATCTGCGGCTTCACTGGATCTCAGGTTCCTATGAAGAAAATAAACTTGTCGTGGCTCATACTGGATGTGCTGATGTACTGTAAATCACATGTCCACATTTTCATACATATTGGATGGAAATGAGCAACATTTACATGTAGCCATAATGGAGGAGGCCAAAGAAAATATTAAAAACATAATAAGACAAAGAATGTGTGGGAATTACAGTTTATGGTTTACATTTTTGTTCCCTTTATTATGTTGTTAGTAGCATGAGGTTTATCAGTTTAAACGTCCTACTTTTCCATGTGGACGACTGAACTTGCTCAAGGTAAGAAGTGCAGGTGTAAACACACCCGTGCTGGACATGGTGCGTGAAGGTGCATACTTTTGCAGTCAAAAATATTCAAACAAGTTTGGCATGTTTGCAACGTGTCCACATTGGTTCCCATGCAGAAGTAGGATTGGTTGTGTAACCCAGGTGTCACCAATTAACTCACTACCCCTCCAATTTAGTCACTCGTGACACCCTCCCCCACCAATGGGTTCCAGTCCCTGGAACCTTAGTTCAAGAAACCCAATCCCCAAATCTCTCTGGGGGACAGCCCTGGTTTGCTCGTTGGGATCGTCTGTTTTCGGGCCCCACACTTTCCCTTAGGTCCCTCGGGACCACAGGCACCCAACCCCACTGTTCAACTACCCTTTGCCCCTGGGTTGATGACATCTCTCGGGAAGCTGTAGGGTAGCACAAACAAGGGCGCAAGAGGTTACGATGAAATGTCCTCTCCGGGCCGTCCTTTCCTTCGGGTCTCACTACATAGGCAGGGACATCTTCACGCTGCTGCCTCACAATCACATGCGGTTGGGACTTCCAACGATCCCCCAACTTTCCCTTTGCACGCCATCGATTATCCCGTACCAAAACCCGTTCACCAGGTAGCAGAGGGGCTATACGGGCTGTCCGATTATACAGGCGTTTGTTCTTAGCTGCGGCTTTCTGTAATAACTCAGAGACTTTACAGTAAGCATAGGTTAGTTGCTCATGATGTTTCCTTACCCATTCATGTCTGTTACTCTGCACCCCCTGGCTTGGAACTCCCATCACCAAGTCCAATGGTAGTCGCAGATGTCTCCCAAACATAAGATAAGCTGGAGCATAACTCGTAATGCTATGCACACTATTATTGTACCCTTGTACAAGAGAGGGGAGAAATTCTACCCACCTCCCCTGCTGCTCTGGCTCCAATGTCCCCAATAAATCCAACAGGGTCCGATTGAATCTCTCACAGCTACCGTTCCCTTGCGGATGATAAGGGGTTGTTCGACTCTTCCGACACCCATATACCCCACATAGTTCTTGAATCAATACAGATTCGAAATTAGGCCCTTGATCCGAATGGAAAACCTCTGGACAACCGAACGGCTGAATTACACAGTTCCAAAGGACTTTAGCTGTGGTTAAGGCGGTTTGATCCACTGTAGGTACTGCCCACACAAATTTTGTGAACAAATCAGTAATCACAAGAATGTTCTGGTAGCGGTCCATAGGGCGTCCCAAAGTTAAAAAGTCCATGGCCACCATGTGAAGGGGGGCCTGTGCTACTATAGGGACTAAAGGAGCTCTCCCCTCCGGTCTAGCTTTACGAAGTGTACAGCGGGAACATGACCGAACAAAATCCTGTACAGCTACTGCCATCCCCACCCAATAAAAATATCTCCGCAACAGAGAGGTTGTCCGCTCCACCCCTTGATGTCCAATCTTAGCATGATACATTTCTAGAAGAACTCTAATATACTGTTGTGGGACCCAAATTTGAGTAACCATCTCATTTGTTAAATGGTCCTGCACAATACGACACACCACCCCATCCTTCAAAATTAGCCTATTCCACTGACCAAGCATTTTCCGTACCGGTCCTGTCTGCCGACTTCTCTCAACACCTGGAGGTAACCTATTTTCTTCCAAATACCGTCTGACAACTTGGAGATCTGGGTCAGCCCCCTGCAATTCCTGCCAGTGGTTTGGATCCCATCCCCAACTGTCCAAAGGAACATCCTCCGGGACTCCAGGGGCCTCAACCATTCTCACCACACATCCACTGGCATCCTGGAGAGGTACAACTGGGGCAGGGTCATCAGCCACCATGGGGAGCCTCGAAAGAGCATCCGCATTAATATGGTTACGGCCAGGTCGATACTTTATCTGGTAATCATAATCGGCCAACTGTGCCACCCACCTCTGTTCAACAGCCGCCAGTCTAGCTGTATTCAAATGAACCAATGGGTTATTATCTGTTACCACAATTAATTTAGCACCCCACAAATAATCTTTAAATTTTTCCGTCACAGCCCACTTTAGAGCAAGAAGCTCCAATTTAAAAGAGCTATAATTGGAAGCATTCCTCTCGGCCGGGTGCAAACTCCTACTTGCATATGCTATTACACGCTCCATACCCCCTTGTTGCTGAGACAACACTGCTCCCAGCCCATGATTACTGGCATCTGTATAGACTACAAAAGGCTGGGAAAAGTCTGCATATGCCAAAACAGGCGCTTGTAGCAGCTTCTGTTTTAACTGTTGGAACGCGGTCTCACACTCTAGGGTCCAACTGATCTGCGGAGAACTCCGCCTCCTACAGCGACCTGTACCCCCCAACAGTCCATTCAACGGCTTGGCAATTTTGGAAAAGTCTTTAATAAAACGCCTATAATACCCCACAAATCCTAAAAAGGACCGTACCTGCCTCACAGTTGTTGGGGTAGCCCATTCCTGGACAGCCGACGTCTTTGCAGGATCAGGCAAGACACCTTTTCCGCTTACACAGTGTCCCAAGAACTTGACCTCTCGCTGGAATAGCTGACACTTCTCAGGCCGAAGTTTCAAACCATACCGCTCCAAAGATTGGAACACCGCTTCCAAATGAGCCAAATGCGCTGCAAAATCCACTGAAAAAATTATTACATCATCCAAATATACCAATGTAGATTCTGCCAACTGGCCACTTAAACACCTCTGCATGAGCCTCTGAAAAGTCGCAGGCGCATTACAAAGCCCAAAAGGCATACGCTCCCACTCATAAAGGCCAAAGGGCGTGGTAAAAGCAGTCTTCTCACGATCTCGCTCATCCATCTGAACCTGCCAATACCCACTCGCCAAGTCCAATGTTGAATACCACTCTGCCTGGGTCAAGCTGGTCAAAGAATCCTCTATCCTAGGAAGTGGGAAAGCATCCTTCTTGGTTACACCATTCAATTTTCGATAATCAACGCAGAACCGCCACGCCCCACATTTCTTCCGCACCAAAACTACAGGGGCAGCCCAAGGACTACAACTCTCCCTTATGATATTCCCCTCCAACATACCCTGTAGTAGGCCACGAATCTCCTTATAGAGTGTGGGAGGCACTGGTCTGTGCCTTTCTCGAATAGGAGCTGCTTCCCCAGTAGGGATGCAATGCTTGACCACATCAGTGCACCCATAATCTTCTTCATGAGAGGCAAACACATGCTGCCACTTACACAACAATTGCTGTAATTGTAGCTGTTGGCTCTCGTTCAGCCCTTCTCCCTGTAATGACTGACCTGTGAGTTGCTCAGGCAGCTCACCCCCTAAGGGGCTTAGGCCCTGGCCCATTTGCACAATGCCCACTTCCACGATTCCAGGACTCACTTCCATAAGAACCACCTCTTTTTGTTCCCGCACCTGATGTGGATCCACCATGGACACTCTGGCCAGCTTCTGATGGCGATACAGAGACACAGGGAAAGGGTTAAGATTACAAACTTTCACCAGAACCCGGCCACGCTGGACTGTGGTGAGGGCTCGTGCTACACCAACACTCAGACACTCCCCATAAGGTTCAACAAGGACACAACTTCCTTGATAGTCAGCCCGGCCTGGCAACTTCGCCCACAACAAGGCTTCGCTAGCCGCCGGAACAGTCACAGCATAGCGACAGGCTACCCGAGCGGCATCACACTGTTCCCTCTGTAACAAGTTAGCTCTAATACGACGACAATCGACAAAAACATTGTCCCATTCCTTCCCCAACGGATCGATCTTCAACTGAGGGGACAAATTCTTGTGGTTATTCAAGAAGAGTTCCTCCCAACAAGCAGAAATCACATTCATTCCCAGGAGAGCCCGATTATTTCCCAAGCAACCATCCTTCACCACAACCACCCCCCGAGCCGGCACTCGTACACCTCCTATCTGGAAGTCTGCTACCAAGTAGCCAATATATGGAATGTTTAATCCATTTGCAGCTCGCAGCGTAAGCCACGGTATCTCAACACCACTTAACTCTTCATCCTGAAACAATTCTCTGCAAAGGCCCTCTGCAAACATAGTAACTTGTGAGCCAGTATCAACTAAGCACTTAACATCCATATTATCCACTTTTATATCCACAAGGGGGCACTCGCCCGCTATTAGAGCCCGAGAAACAAGGGGGGGGTCTTTAGAGGGAAATCCGGACACTTGACCCACAGTGACCGGGGAGTCTAAAAATCCCCCTGAGAAGCACCTGTCGCTGGACAGCTTCGGCTGATGTGTCCCGCTTCGCCACACCGGTTACAAATTGGTCGACCTTGTGAGTCCCACTTGAATCTATTAGTAGGCCTAGCTGGAACCCTTGAATTTCTCCACCTACCTCCCAAGTGGGTCCCATCCGGAGGGGGGTGCTGATTACCACGCAACTCTTCCAGAATAGTTTTTGACAGTTCTGACATCTGCTCCTTGACTTCCTTCATAATCTCTTTCCGAAACTCTGATTTCCAGTCACCTGCAGCCCGTGGGGGATGCGATCCAACACTAGCAGTCATACATGCAGAGGGCTCCCAGTGTTCTTGACATTCATCCGCCAAGGTTAAAGATTCTGCCCTTACCTCCTCAAAGGTCAATCCCTGATCCCGTCTAACTTGTTTCCTCAACTCCTGCCGGATAGACCCATCTCGTAATCCCATAATAAACTGGTCCCGCAACAATACATCGCCTTCCTCCAAACCCGTACCATCTCTACCCTTTAACCTAGAGAACAACTCACGCAAATGTAAGGCAAAGGACCTGAGAGACTGCCTGGGTTCCTGTCTACAATTAAAAAACTGCGCCCTTAAAGCTGCAATTGGTGTACTGTCCCCATATAATGCAGTTAACAAATCAAAGATTTTCTTTGCAGTATCCCGGTCGCTCTCTTCCACAGCTAAAACCTCACGACGTGCCTCTCCCTCCAACCACCCAACAATAAACTGTACCTGCTGATGTTCGCTCAACCGCTGTACACTTAACATATACTTAACCTGAGCCTTCCATTCCCCCAGCTTCACAGTTGTACCTACCCCATCAAACCTGGGCACCCAGGGGGCTCCCATCATAAATGGCATCATACCGAAGGGACCGGCGGCCTGTGATTCCTCACCTGGCATACTGACAATTCCAGCTGCTCAACCCAAAGTATAGAACCTGCCGACAACGCCAAAAATATGCAACCCAGGTGTCACCAATTAACTCACTACCCCTCCAATTTAGTCACTCGTGACAGTTGCTCTGATCAGCCCCATGTGTGATTTAAAAAGAGTGAGGTAAGTAGGTGGGTAAGTAAAGAATGGTTCTAGTCAATATAATGTATTTTCCCCTAGACCTACAGTGATGCTGAGCAGGGTGAAGTCGGAATTCATTATTGATATGTGTTGATAACATCTCACCCGGGTCCTTTTTTTCTTCCTAACTATCAAGACAGACAAAACCAGTCGCAGAACAAAGAGCCATTTTGACGATGAAGAGAAGATGTGTGAAGGTGAAGAGAAGGTGTGTGTCCTCATGATTAAGTTGAGGTGCATGAGAGAAAAATGTTAATTTACACTAAAAAATTTAGATAGATATGCATTACTATCAGTGCTCATATTCCAAGAATACTGCTACAGTAAAATGTTACTGGGTGTGTACATGGTGTACGTGATAAGAAGTGTGTCAATTGCATTGTGTGACGTCCAAAACCCAGTTCTAGCTAATTTAGACCAGTTCCTGTTAGCTTAGCCATTAATCAGTTATGAACTGTCCAGCCACCATAGTGTGATTAGCACCTGTGGGTATATGGGTATGGCAGCAGGCTCGGCGTTTGAGCTCGTGCTCCCACTGTTATGGGGCTTGTCCTCCAGGGCTTTGCTGCTGGGGACGTTTTGCCTGAAGGTGTGTTTGCTGGATACGGGTGTCGCTTCCTTATTAGCACCAGCATATACCTACAGTAGTACACTGGGTTCGGAGCTGCTATTGGGTGTCGTCGTGGGCAGTGCTGGCCTTAAGGTATGCTTCTGGTGCAAACTAACACAAACTAAACAAACTAATGCACAAACTAAACAAACTAATGCACAAACTAAACAAACTAATGCACAAACTAATGCACAAACTAAACAAACTAATGCACAAACTAAACAAACTAATGCACAAACTAAACAAACTAATGCACAAACTAAACAAACTAATGCACAAACTAAATAAACAAAACAGCATTGGCTTCAATAGCTGTTTATTTCAGCACTTTTTGGCTAGTCCTCCTCTGCGTTGTTAGCAGAAAGCTAGCATTAGCTTAGCAACCGACTCAGCAGGCGCTCATTGCCATTAGTGTGAGACGAATTCACTTTTGCCGGATTAGCGTAGTGGGTTAAGCGACCGCTTGTTCCACCCACCGCGCCGGTTTGAATCCGCTCTTTGTATTAACACTAATTTCTCTTCTCTTGTTCCAGATCGGCTCATTACCAGCAGCAGCCAAGCAAAGCTGGTGATGGCGCCGATCCGGTCTTTTAGTTTCGATTTTGCAATCCCGGCCCGGTTTCCAGGGATCCTGTTCTCTCAGCGCCCTTTTCAGCGCGAGGGTTCCTCTTTGCATTCGCTACCAGGTAGGCCTTAGCGCAGCAAGTAGCGCAAACTCCTCGCACTCAGATGACCCGCGTTCGCACCTCACGTTTTTGTACCTTTTTACTTTTGTATTTTTTTCTTTTTCAGTTGCCTGCGGCGCCAGCGGCTTCATTTGGGGTTCTCCCGAGTTGTTTTCTGTTGTTCATTTTTGATCTTTTGTGTGTTTACTATTGTGTGTTTATTGTTAATAAAATAATCATTGTCTCCGCATCCTTGGGTCCAAAAGCCTCTCATTGTAACAGTTTGTGCCTTAGTTTGTTTAGTTTGTGCATTAGTTTGTTTAGTTTGTGCATTATTTTGTTTAGTTTGTGCATTAGTTTGTTTAGTTTGTGCATTAGTTTGTTTAGTTTGTGCATTAGTTTGTTTAGTTTGTGCATTAGTTTGTACCTTAGTTTGTGACTTTGTTTTAGTTTGTGACTTTGTTTAGTTTGTGCCTTTGTTTGTTTAGTTTGTGCCTTTGTTTAGTTTGTGCCTTTGTTTGTTTAGTTTGTGACTTTGTTTGTTTAGTTTGTGCCTTTGTTTAGTTTGTGCCTTTGTTTAGTTTGTGCCTTTGTTTGTTTAGTTTGTGCCTTTGTTTGTTTAGTTTGTGCCTTTGTTTAGTTTGTGCCTTTGTTTGTTTAGTTTGTCAAGTTGGAGGGCTGTGTCTCAATCTGCACACAAGTTCCTACACAGTGTGCTCACAATAGCAGCTCCGCCACTGGTCAACAGGTCAGTTTGCACACAGTTTAACATGTAAGGTGGTATTTGGAACACAACCACATTCATTTAAATTCGTTTTTAAATGTTATTTATATCTATCCTAAATATAACAGATGTAAATTTCCTCCTTATTAGTGTTTAATAGCTAATTCTAGTTCTGTGACTGCAACTAATTCACACACTTAGCGGCTACTTTGTTAGAAATATCTGTCCACCTGATAATCAGGGCAGCAGCAACACAATGCATAACATTTTACACACAAGAGTGGTCTGTGTGGCTTTAAAGGGGGCATGAATGCTGCCCGACTTGGCTGATTTAATTAAGTCAGAAGCTGCTGGATTGCAAACAAACACAAATCAATAATTAAATGCACAACTTCAAGTCAAGTCAAATTTGTTTGTATAGCGCTTTTTACAATGAACATAGTCTCAAATCAACAATCACCGTTTGTGTTGTGTGTTGTTTTGTGCTTGTTTGAGCATAGTGGGCGTGGTCTGTGTATTCAGATCTAGCCTCTTCTTCATGCTTTTACATTTACATTTTCAGCATTTAGCATTTTAACCCTCAACCTTCTAATTACTAGTCCAGTACCCTACACGCTAGGCTACAACTGCTTTTGTACTTAGCCCGTCATCTGTGAAAGAAGAAGGTGTAGCGTGGTAGGTTCTCCTGGATGTGGCAGGGACACCGCGCTGCAGTCTCAGTGCCCTGACAGCGGCTTTACGGTTTGCTAACATCCCAGCAACGGAGGTTCAACAGCGATGTCACGCTAAAGACGAGCGTTCATGCGGCAAGCTTCCCCCTGCTTACCTGCTGCTGTGCAACAAGAGCTGGCACTGAACCGAGTACCGAAGCTCTGCAGCATAATGTCCGGCTAGAAAGCCATCTAGGTTCATCAAAGTGTAGTGAGGATGCAGTGTCGGCCCTAGGGTCAGTGAACGTGCCACCAATTTTGAGGCCTGGATACCGGCTGGCACACTGTTGTCCCATCCTGCAGTCCATAATCAGCCTGTGCTTGAGGGTCACAGTGCATAGGAGACTCGCTTGGAGTCACTTGGTGGTCAGCTGGGGAGCTGAGTTAGCTGTATAGTTTGTGGTGGCTTCTGGCAGCAGGTTTGAATTTATTAAAGGTGTCCTCACTACTGTCTCAGGGACACTTTCTTCCTCCATCAATACTACACAGTGCGGTTTGCTGTTGCCCACATCACATTGTGCCCTCTCATGCTGCTGTGTAGTAGACACAAGCCTCTTGGGGGTGACACCACTGGCCATTTGCATCATTTTGTTAGCAGCTCCTGATAGGTTATAATAGGTTATGTGTATGCTATACAGCGTTAGCTCATGGCTATTTTGGCCTATGTAAAACCCCAGCACTTTCCCACACAACATGTACACCGATCAGCCATAACATTAAAACCACCTCCTTGTTTCAAATCAAGTCAAATCAAATCAAATCAAGGTTTATTTGTCACATACATAGTCATACACAGTACAACGGGCAGTGAAATGCTTTAGTGACTGCTCCGCCACAGTAATTACAAAAACTACAAAATAGTTAAAAAATATATATATATTATACAAAAAAATATAGAATGTTTTTAAAAGTAAGAATTTAGAAACATTAGGAAAAATTAACAATATAATTAAAAAGAGCAATTTAAAGTAAAGTGAACATTAGAAGAATTAACAATACATATAATTACAAAGGGCAATTTAAAGTGAACAAGTGTGTAAAGTGACAAGTAGTGCAGAAACTGTGCAACATAATGCTACATAATGCTATACAGATGTGATAAATAATAAATACACAATACTAATCTATACATATACATACATATACACATAAAACAGTATACACGCATATACTTCTATACACATACATATGTCCACATATATACACATACATATAAATTAGATTGTGCAAGTTGTGTAAATTGGTACTAAATGCTATTTTCGTTGAGGACTCGAATAGCTTGTGGGAAAAAGCTCCTCCTCATCCTCTCCGTTTTGGCTTTTAGAGCACGAAAACGCTTCCCAGATCGTAACAAAGAAAACAGTCCATTACTGGGATGACTGGGGGTCCTTTACTATCCTCCTGGCCCTTGTCCAGCACCATTTCCTGTATATGGACTGCAGGTCAGGAAGCTCAGTCCGGATTATAATAATAATAATAATAATACATTTTATTTATATAGCGCTTTTCAAGATACTCAAAGACGCTTTACATAAGACAAATAATCAAAACAAATACGTACATACACCATACAAATCATAGTACAAAATCAAAATAGTACATCAACATCAAGAATAATTAAGATAAAAACAAAGAGAGCAGCATAAGACAGTTCATTAAAATTATGCGCTCAGCTGAACGCACCACCCTCTGTAGAGCCTGCCTATCCTGCTTGGTGCTGTTTCTGAACCAGGTTGTGATGTTTCCTGTTATGATGGATTCAATGGTGCAGGTGTAGAAGTTACGAAGCACCTTGGATGGTAGTTTGAAGTCCCTGAAGCGTCTGAGGTGATAAAGACGCTGACGGGCCTTCTTTGCCAGCGCAGTGGTGTGGCAAGACCATGACAGGTCCTCAGAGATGTGAACTCCAAGGTACTTGAAATTGTCTACTCTTTCCACTGCGGTGCCACTGATCATAACGGGGTGATAGTTCCTCTCCTGCTTTATGCTGCAGTCCACTATCAGCTCCTTTGTCTTGCTGACGTTAAGGAGGAGATTGTTGTCCTGGCACCAGTCCTCCAGGTGTTTAATCTCCTCTAGGTAGGCTCTCTCATCGTTGTTAGAGATCAGGCCCACCACAACAGTGTCGTCAGCAAACTTGACAACGGTGGTAGAGCTGGAAGTGGCCACACAGTCATATGTGTACAGTGAGTACAGCAGGGGGCTCAGGACACAGCCCTGGGGGGCGCCAGTGCTAAGGGTGAGTGTGGGTGAGATGTGTTTTCCTAACCGCACAGCTTGTGTTCTGTCCGTCAAAAAGTTAGAGATCCAGTGACACAAGGATGGATGAAGTCCCAGCTTCTCCAACTTGATGGTTAGTGTAGAGGGGATAATTGTGTTAAATGCTGAGCTGTAGTCAACAAACAGCATTTTAACATAATTACCCCTCCCAGCGTCCAGGTGTGTTAATGTGGTGTGAAGGAGGTAGGTGATGGCATCATCTGTGGAACAGTTGTGGCGGTATGCAAACTGTAAAGGGTCCATAGAGTCCGGAAGTGATGAGGTGATAAAGTCTCTGACGATCCTCTCGAAGCACTTCATCACGACTGATGTCAGGGCCACTGGGCGAAAGTCATTGAGGCAGGCTGGCTGGTTCTTCTTCGGGACTGGAACGATGACGGACTGTTTGAAGCACGCTGGTACGATGCACTGGGTCAGGGATAAGTTGAAGATCACCGTGAACACCGGTGCTAGCTGGTCCGCGCAGGCTTTGATGACTCGGCCGGCGATCCCGTCCGGTCCTGCTGCTTTCCTGGTGTTCACTCTCCTGAAAGCTCTCCGTACATCACTCTCCCTGATGATGAGGGTTCTACACTCACTTTCCATTTTATCAGCTCCACTTACCATATAGAAGCACTTTGTAGTTCTACAATTACTGACTGTAGTCCATCTGTTTCTCTACATGCTTTGTTACCCCTTTTCATGCTGTTCTTCAATGGTCAGGACCCCCACAGAGCAGGTATTATTTAGGTGGTGGATCATTCTCAGCACTGCAGTGACACTGACGTGGTGCTGGTGTGTTAGTGTGTGTTGTGCTGGTATGAGTGGATCAGACACAGCAGCGCTGCTGGAGTTTTTATATACCGTGTCCACTTACTGTCCACTCTATTAGACACTCCTACCTAGTTGGTCCACCTTGTAGATGTAAAGTCAGAGACGATCGCTCATCTATTGCTGCTGTTTGAGTCGGTCATCTTCTAGACCTTCATCAGTGGTCACAGGACGCTGCCCATGGGGCGCTGTTGGCTGGATATATTTGGCCAGTGGACTATTCTCAGTCCAGCAGTGACAGTGAGGTGTTTAAAAACTCCAGCAGCACTGCTGTGTCTGATCCACTCATACCAGCACAACACACACTAACACACCACCACCATGTCAGTGTCACTGCTGAGAATCATATTTAAATTATATTTAGCATTTATTTTGCCCATTTTAAACAGAATAGAAAGATCATTATTAAATTACAGATTGATCTGTTGTTTCTGATTAAACTTCGACTTCAGTCATTTGGTTACCTGGGCCGATTCCACTGCATTTAAAAACCAAATGAACTTGGTGTGATGAGAATGTAAATATGTTCAGTAAAAATAATTTGCTGTACTTTTACCAACATATTGTGACCTAAAAAAGGAAGGTGAGAAATAACAAAGTGACTCTAAACCTATAAAGTGAGTAAATTAATACAAACCTAAAAGTTGGGACAGCAGGTGAAGTGCAAATAAATATTTGGCACAGGAAATTAAATTGAAATCAACACAAACAGGAATATTTACTGTTTTATCTTATCAGCTTCCTGCTTATTTTCCAAAACTCAGAAGTTATATACGAGGGTTTCCACACCTTTAACTCTATTTATTAAGAATTTCAAAAACAAACTCCATCACTTTTCTACATCGTCACCTTCCAATGCATTTTTCCAGCGTCGTACCAACTTTTTAATGCCGTCAGCAAAAAATGTTTTTGGTTGAGCTCATAGCCACTGATGCAGCGCTGCTTTCACATCATCATTACATAAAAATCTTCTTCCCCTTAAAGCTTCTTTGGCACTAAATCCGGACTATAAGCGTCTCTTGGTCTCTCAGACATGACTGATTACTCCTCCTCCCACGCTCACTGCTTATAACCACAATATAAAAGTTCAGAAACTTTTTTAAGATCCCTCGTAGTTTGTAATATGAAGATGTAAACAGCATCCAGAAATGCTACTGACTCCTATAGCCAGCCTCATCATCCAAAATGCCAAAACTAGACCTACCTACACACACTTTTCTCTGCACCTAGAAAAAATGTGCACCTAAATTCACCCTCAGGATAAGATCAATAAGTAATGAGCCAAGTGAAAGAAATACCTTTCTGTTTATTTTATCCACTGATGATCTTAACAATCAATCAAAACATAAAGAATCAGTTTTACTAGGTGAACTTGTATTAACCAAGAAATAAAGAAATAAACAAAATCAACAAATGGCTGTAAATGTATCTTTATACAAGGATTTTGTTAATGAAAGCATTTAATTAATTAGAGCATTAATTTAACAGAGGTTAAAGTGTCCAGGTACTAAAACTATGATTTAATCCCCCCAAAAAGAAGAATTAGGGGTCAGCTTGTGAAACACGACTCCATCAGGCTGCTCTCTCCATTTAACGCTGGTGATTCCTGCCACGCCGAGCTCAGTCAGTTTCTGTTTGATCTGAGGGACAGAATATTGACTTTTAATAACAATATATGGTAAGTACTATAAAATGCTATAAAAACTAAATCATTGCAGTACAGCCAGTGTTGTAATGAAGAGAAACTGTATAAAAACACGACCCACCATCTCCAGGATCGCCGTCATTACTGCGGGATTGTTTGCATCCTGATCCAGCTGAACCTCCAACCTGATGATCTGCTTCTGTCCGGTGATTACTGTGTTTGGACACACATACACACAAATACACAGTTTATTATACACTTTTATTATTATTATTTAAATAAACAGCAGAAAAATTTGGGAATAGAACATGAACTCACCTGAGTAACAGAAAAACGGCTGCAGGTCTGAGCACAAACCATCAGCAGCTTGACCATTAAGTATAAAACCACAGTTTTCATAATTCAAGGCGTTATCAGGTTGTCCAGGTGTCCACTTAATTGCAAAGCCACTGGTCTGGTCTGACCACTTCCAAGTGTCTCTGGTCAGGCCAATCCAGGTTCCATAGTATGAATCATAAATCTTTCCCTGCATATCTGAGTTTTCTGCAGCATCTCTTACGATGGCCATGTCTGTGTGATACTGCCTGCAGAAACTCTGAGCATCAAACCAAGATTTCATATTATCATGGTAATAAATGTACCTGTCGGCTCCGGTGTACCTCTCTGTGGGGTTGAAAAACACATAATTAACACATGCTGTTAAATATAGAGGTACATTACACTGGAAACTCCTGAATTCTGTCTTACAGATAGAATAGAATGCCTTGATTTGTCACATATACAGGTGTATAGTACAGTGTTGTTTTAGATAGATAGATAGAAGCTGGGGTCAGAGCGCAGGGTCAGCTATTGTACGGCACCCCCTGAAGCTGAGAGGGCTAAGGGCCTTGCTCAAGGGCCCAACAGTGGCTGCAGAGTCGGGATTCAAACTCTCCACCTTTCAGTTGATAGCCCAAAGCTCTACCCACTAGGCCCCCACTGTCCCTGTTATGCACACAGAAGTGAACTATAAACTAGAACACATCCCCTCAGACGCATGTGATGCTATTGGGCTCTTTCCACCAGCATCAGATTCCCACACAGAGCCGTAACATGCACAAAAACATGCACATCCTCCAGCACTTGTTCTAGCATCTATACCAGACAGTAAGCAGCTCTGGACCAGGCCAGTGGCACCAGCACTTCAACCTTGGTCTCAGTACAATGAACTTCTTCTCCCACGTATCTCGGCTTGGTTGTAAGCTGGGGTCAGAGCACAGGATCAGCCATTGTACGGTGCCCCTTAATTTGTTAAGTGACTGTAAGTTTCTGCATGCCAGGGCCTTCAGACAGATCTGTGGGATTTGTTTAAACACCTAAAGTTAATCACAGATCACAGTTTGGTTTAGATGGGCTACTTCTCCAACAAAAAGATAAAATAAATGTTACTCACCATTAAAGCACACAAACGGCACAGCAGCAAAACACCCTCCGTCATACCAAACACCCGGTCCAGGATTAATAAAACCACACTCTTCAATTCCATTTGCGTTATCAGGCTGAGGTGGGGTGCTTGTCAAATACCAATTTGTATAAACTGGTGTCTCATTTTTGTAGGACCAGCGCCAGGTGCTGACGTTTACATACAGTCCGATCCAAGCGCTGGAGGTGAACTGATACTTCAGAGCTTCATTCTGAAGTTTGACCAGTTCATCACTAGTTGAGATGGTAGCCAGGTCGGTGTAGTTGGCTCGGCAGTAGGTCTGTGCATCGTCCCATGTTTTTGTTTGCTGGATTAGGTAGTACTTATGGGGGATGGAGAGGACGAGGGGTGTAAATCCTGAAAATTCGAGTTTGAGTATTAGTAGGTGTTTTAGTATGGATGATTCACACTTTCACTTTCAGGAGGCACATTGTATATATATATATGAACATATGAACATATTTTACCTGAGAAAAGCAGGAAGACTAACAGATGCTCCATTAACAGATGCATTCTAATAAGAAAAATATAATAATAAAAGTATGAAACAGTTGATCAATGAGGAACAAATTGCCTAACTTATTACATCATATTCTTTCATATTCTAATAAATTTCCACACAGGAAATGTTTTTTGTGATTTTTTTGGTATTATGTGGATGCCAGACCATGAACTCATTGGGCCACCCACTCCAAAAGTCATTAATATGGTGAATTCTGGGTCCATTCATTCTACAGAACATTTGTAAGCCTGGGTACTGAACATGGACCAGAATGCCGCGCACGCCATTGACATCCCAGTTTATTCCAAGTTTGCTCAGGTGTGTTGAGGTCAGGCATTTATGCATGACCATGTATTTACAGGGCTTCTTTTGTGTTGGTTGAGGAGATAGATAGATGGATGGATGGATGGATGGATGGATGGATGGATGGATATATACTTTATTAATCCCGAAGGAAATTAGAGTCCCAGTAGCGTTGTACATCAAATCAAATACACACTATAAAAAATTACAACAATATAAATTCGAAAAAATACAAACACTTTTGACAGATTGAATGTAACCTGAGTTTTATATATACTGCATAGCTACAGAGCAGTTATTAATGATGAGGATGGATTGAGTGTAAATAAACAAAATAAACAAATGGAATGGAATTAGAAAGTGCAGGAAGGTGCAGTTCCAAGTAGAGTAGAAGAGTCTTCCCAAAAGAGTTTTTATAAACCTTTAGGCAAAGACAGTGGCTGAAACTCCTGATCTCAATCATTAGAAGAGTATCCACATACCTGTACTTCTGGCCATAGTATGTCACGGCAGTCATGGGATTTGCATGATTGGTGCAGGAGAGTTCTCTAAAAATCATTTAACTTTGTAGTTTGGCTTCCTTGTTAATTCTTTATTATTAATCATGATTGACTACAGATGGTGACTTCTCTGTGTCAATAATAAAAAATAAAAATACTCAATACCCATTAGAAAAGTACACGGAACAGTGGTCTCTAGCCAAGGTTGATAAAAAACTGGCATGTAATTTTTTGATGGTTAGCTGGTTTTATTGCTCTACTCCAAAAATAGCATCTTTAAAGCAGAATCAGTGTTTTCTTTCCTGCATCCAATCAGAGGACCTACAGTAAGTGTATTTGTCTGACCCAGTATAGAAGACGTGTTATTTCACTACTGTCCACATATTGTTGAGTCAGAGCCGTCCCAAAGAGTCGGTTCAGCCTGATTTCCAAAACTCTGTGCTTTATGGAAACAAACATTCGCATCCAAAATTCAAGAGCTGTTAGGAAATATTACTTATTTACTGCATCACTTTCTGCCACGGCATTAATACAATCACAGAGCATCATACTAACACAACCTTGCTCAATAATAGGTGCAGTATTGTTGGATTTACACGCTTCTGATCATTGACCAAATTTTCTAAAGTGTTTGGTCTATTTTTCTCTCTCTCCTAAACTAGCACAGACAAAAGACATTTCATAACACACAGTCATAATAACAGTACATAATACAGTAAAGAAATGAGTCAACATCCCAACTTATTTGAAAGATATTTGTTCAAAAATAACTTCAATAGAAAGTAGAATATTATATTGTGGGCAGCACGGCAGGACCTTCTTGCCATGAGGCCACTGTGCCACCTTTCAATATTAAATTGTACCTGAAAATTGAAGAATACAGATGATCAGATGATCTTCGGCTTCGTTAGATCTCAGGTTCCTATAAAGAAAATAAACTGGTCGTGGCTCTTACCGGAGGTGATGTTTATACTGTAAATCACATGTCCACATTTTCATATTATCTATTTAAGGCTTGGATGGAAATGAGCAACATTAATAGAGGAGCTAAAATACAATATTAAAAACATAATAAGACAGAATGTGTGTGAATTACAAATTTTTGGTTTACATTTTTTGTTTTCTTTGTTGTTTTTATTATGTTGTTAGTAACGTGAGGTTTGTCAGTTTAAACGTCCTGCTTTTCCACGTGGAGGACTAAACTTGCTCAAGGTCAGAAGCGCAGGTATAAGCAAACCAGGACATGGTGCGTGAAGGTGCATACTTTTGCAGTCAAATGATGCAGCAAATAAACCAAGAAATTGAATGATGTAGTATTTTAACCTCTACATAATACTGCTGACCTTGAAACTTACTGCTTTAATTTTAATTACAACCCCAAATCAGAAAATGCAAATAAAATAAAAACACAGAGTTTCTTACACTGACTTTGACTTTTATTTGATGTCAGACAGGATGAACCTGAGATATTTCATCTTTTATCTGCTCAACTTCATTTCATTTATTAATAAACATCCATTTCTGCATTTCAGGCCTGCAACACATTCCAAAAAAAGTTGGGACGAGGGCAATTTATGGCTAGTAATGAGGTGAAAAAACTAAATAATGATGTGATTTTAAACAGGTGATTGTGATCATGGTTTGGTACAACAGCAGCATCCAGGAAAGGCTGAGAGTCTCTGATGAGCAGAGATGATCAAAGGATCTTCAGTTTGTCCACAAATGTGTGAGAAAATGATTGAAATGTTTAAAAACAATGAACCTCAAAGAAAGATTGGAAGGGATTTGCATGTTCTTCCTCTACAGTGCAGAATATCATTAAACCATTCAAGGAATCAGGAGGAATTTCATTGCGTAAAAGCCAAGGGCGCAAGCTTAATCTGAACGCTCGTGATCTTCCATCCCTCAGACGGCGCCGCATCAAGAACCTCCACTCAACAATTAGCTCCAGGAAATGTGCAGTGATACAACAGCTCCAAAAGTATAGAAATAAAAATTGTTTATACATTTATAAAAATAGAAATATAAAGATATATAAAAGTTACAAAAAGACAGTTTTAACTGTATTTAAATTTGGAACAGTTTTTACTGAGTGCCCTTCCTGATGTGCTTACTTGTATCTAAAATTTGGACCAACACTACGAGTGTACTCCAAAGTGCAAGTCCCAGTGGCTAAGAGAATCTTTTTTGGGGTGGTGGGCAACTTGGGGTGAAGCATGTGTAGCGGCGTGTCCATCAGGGGCGTAACTACTGGGGGGGGCAGGTGCACTGGGGCCCATGGTGGGTGGGGGCCCTCCACGACATGAACTCAAACCCCACCGCACTGACACTGACAAATATCAGAATACATGTAATTAATTTGGGGATTTTGGGAATCTGTGTAACCTGCTTAACGTTACTAGAAGGCACGTCGCATGAACTTCTGAGTGAGTACCTTTAATTCATTCTGATTAGCAATCAGCATACAGCATTTATATATACAGTGTATCACAAAAGTAAGTACACCCCTCACATTTCTGCAGATATTTAAGTATATCTTTTCATGGGACAACACTGACAAAATGACACTTTGACACAATGAAAAGTAGTCTGTGTGCAGCTTATATAACAGTGTAAATTTATTCTTCCCTCAAAATAACTCAATATACAGCCATTAATGTCTAAACCACCGGCAACAAAAGTGAGTACACCCCTTAGTGAAAGTTCCTGAAGTGTCAATATTTTGTGTGGCCACCATTATTTCCCAAAACTGCCTTAACTCTCCTGGGCATGGAGTTTACCAGAGCTTCACAGGTTGCCACTGGAATGCTTTTCCACTCCTCCATGACGACATCACGGAGCTGGCGGATATTCGAGACTTTGCGCTCCTCCACCTTCCGCTTGAGGATGCCCCAAAGATGTTCTATTGGGTTTAGGTCTGGAGACATGCTTGGCCAGTCCATCACCTTTACCCTCAGCCTCTTCAATAAAGCAGTGGTCATCTTAGAGGTGTGTTTGGGGTCATTATCATGCAGGAACACTGCCCTGCGACCCAGTTTCCGGAGGGAGGGGATCATGCTCTGCTTCAGTATTTCACAGTACATATTGGAGTTCATGTGTCCCTCAATGAAATGTAACTCCCCAACACCTGCTGCACTCATGCAGCCCCAGACCATGGCATTCCCACCACCATGCTTGACTGTAGGCATGACACACTTATCTTTGTGCTCCTCACCTGATTGCCGCCACACATGCTTGAGACCATCTGAACCAAACAAATTAATCTTGGTCTCATCAGACCATAGGACATGGTTCCAGTAATCCATGTCCTTTGTTGACATGTCTTCAGCAAACTGTTTGCGGGCTTTCTTGTGTAGAGACTTCAGAAGAGGCTTCCTTCTGGGGTGACAGCCATGCAGACCAATTTGATTTAGTGTGCGGCGTATGGTCTGAGCACTGACAGGCTGACCCCCCACCTTTTCAATCTCTGCAGCAATGCTGACAGCACTCCTGCGCCTATCTTTCAAAGACAGCAGCTGGATGTGACGCTGAGCACGTGCACTCAGCTTCTTTGGACGACCAACGCGAGGTCTGTTCTGAGTGGACCCTGCTCTTTTAAAACGCTGGATGATCTTGGCCACTGTGCTGCAGCTCAGTTTCAGGGTGTTGGCAATCTTCTTGTAGCCTTGGCCATCTTCATGTAGTGCAACAATTCATCTTTTAAGATCCTCAGAGAGTTCTTTTCCATGAGGTGCCATGTTGGAACTTTCAGTGACCAGTATGAGAGAGTGTGAGAGCTGTACTACACACCTATGCACACCTGAGACCTAGTGACACTAACGAGACACATGACATTTTGGAGGGAAAATGACAAGCAGTGCTCAATTTGGACATTTAGGGGTGTAGTCTCTTAGGGGTGTACTCACTTTTGTTGCCGGTGGTTTAGACATTATTGGCTGTATATTGAGTTATTTTGAGGGAAGAATAAATTTACACTGTTATATAAGCTGCACACAGACTACTTTTCATTGTGTCAAAGTGTCATTTTGTCAGTGTTGTCCCATGAAAAGATATACTTAAATATCTGCAGAAATGTGAGGGGTGTACTCACTTTTGTGATACACTGTATATATACGTGTATATATATATATATATATATATATATATATACAGGGGTTGGACAATGAAACTGAAACACCTGGTTTTAGACCACAATAATTTATTAGTATGGTGTAGGGCCTCCTTTTGCGGCCAATACAGCGTCAATTCGTCTTGGAAATGACATATACAAGTCCTGCACAGTGGTCAGAGGGATTTTAAGCCATTCTTCTTGCAGGATAGTGGCCAGGTCACTACGTGATGCTGGTGGAGGAAAACGTTTCCTGACTCGCTTCTCCAAAACACCCCAAAGTGGCTCAATAATATTTAGATCTGGTGACTGTGCAGGCCATGGGAGATGTTCAACTTCACTTTCATGTTCATCAAACCAATCTTTCACCAGTCTTGCTGTGTGTATTGGTGCATTGTCATCCTGATACACGGCACCGCCTTTAGGATACAATGTTTGAACCATTGGATGCACATGGTCCTCCAGAATGGTTCGGTAGTCCTTGGCAGTGACGCGCCCATCTAGCACAAGTATTGGGCCAAGGGAATGCCATGATATGGCAGCCCAAACCATCACTGATCCACCCCCATGCTTCACTCTGGGCATGCAACAGTCTGGGTGGTACGCTTCTTTGGGGCTTCTCCACACCGTAACTCTCCCGGATGTGGGGAAAACAGTAAAGGTGGACTCATCAGAGAACAATACATGCTTCACATTGTCCACAGCCCAAGATTTGCGCTCCTTGCACCATTGAAACCGACGTTTGGCATTGGCACGAGTGACCAAAGGTTTGGCTATAGCAGCCCGGCCGTGATTTGGGCAGCCGTGGTTTTATGTTTTTTGGATACAATCCGGGTTAGCACCCGAACATCCCTTTCAGACAGCTTCCTCTTGCGTCCACAGTTAATCCTGTTGGATGTGGTTTGTCCTTCTTGGTGGTATGCTGACATTACCCTGGATACCGTGGCTCTTGATACATCACAAAGACTTGCTGTCTTGGTCACAGATGCGCCAGCAAGACGTGCACCAACAATTTGTCCTCTTTTGAGCTCTGGTATGTCACCCATAATGTTGTGTGCATTGCAATATTTTGAGCAAAACTGTGCTCTTACCCTGCTAATTGAACCTTCACACTCTGCTCTTACTGGTGCAATGTGCAATTAATGAAGATTGGCCACCAGGCCACCAATTTAGCCATGAAACCTCCCACACTAAAATGACAGGTGTTTCAGTTTCATTGTCCAACCCCTGTATATATACAGTATATATACAGTATATATATATATATATATATATATATATATATATATATATATATATATATATATATAAATATACAGTATATACAGGTGCTGGTCATAAAATTAGAATATCATGAAAAAGTTGATTTATTTCAGTAATTCCATTCAAAAAGTGAAACTTGTATATTATATTCATTCATTACACACAGACTGATATATTTCAAATGTTTATTTCTTTTAATGTTGATGATTATAACTGACAACTAATGAAAACCCCAAATTCAGTATCTCAGAAAATTAGAATATTGTGACAAGGTACAATATTGAAGACACCTGGTGCCACACTCTAATCAGCTAATTAACTCAAAACACCTTTAAGGCCTTTAAATGGTCTCTCAGTCTAGTTCTGTAGGCTACACAATCATGGGGAAGACTGCTGACTTGACAGTTGTCCAAAAGACGACCATTGACACCTTGCACAAGGAGGGCAAGACACAAAAGGTCATTGCTAAAGAGGCTGGCTGTTCACAGAGCTCTGTGTCCAAGCACATTAATAGAGAGACGAAGGGAAGGAAAAGATGTGGTAGAAAAAAGTGTACAAGCAATAGGGATAACCGCACCCTGGAGAGGATTGTGAAACAAAACCCATTCAAAAATGTGGGGGAGATTCACAAAGAGTGGACTGCAGCTGGAGTCAGTGCTTCAAGAACCACCACGCACAGATGTATGCAAGACATGGGTTTTAGCTGTCGCATTCCTTGTGTCAAGCCACTCTTGAACAAGAGACAGCGTCAGAAGCGTCTCGCCTGGGCTAAGGACTGGACTGCTGCTGAGTGGTCCAAAGTTATGTTCTCTGATGAAAGTAAATTTTGCATTACCTTTGGAAATCAAGGTCCCAGAGTCTGGAGGAAGAGAGGAGAGGCACAGAATCCACGTTGCTTGAGGTCCAGTGTAAAGTTTCCACAGTCAGTGATCTTTTGGAGTGCCATGTCATCTGCTGGTGTCGGTCCACTGTGTTTTCTGAGGTCCAAGGTCAACGCAGCCGTCTACCAGGAAGTTTTAGAGCACTTCATGCTTCCTGCTGCTGACCAACTTTATGGAGATGCAGATTTCATTTTCCAACAGGACTTGGCACCTGCACACAGTGCCAAAGCTACCAGTACCTGGTTTAAGGACCATGGTATCGCTGTTCTTAATTGACCAGCAAACTCGCCTGACCTTAACCCCATAGAAAATCTATGGGGTATTGTGAAGAGGAAGATGCGATACGCCAGACACAACAATTCAGAAGAGCTGAAGGCCACTATCAGAGCAACCTGGGCTCTCATAACACCTGAGCAGTGCCACAGACTGATGGACTCCATGCCACGCCGCATTGCTGCAGTAATCCGGGCAAAAGGAGCCCCAACTAAGTATTGAGTTCTGTACATGCTCATACTTTTCATCTTCATACTTTTCAGTTGGCCAACATTTCTTAAAATCCTTTTTTTGTATTGGTCTTAAGTAATATTCTAATTTTCTGAGATACTGAATTTGAGGTTTTCATTAGTTGTCAGTTATAATCATCAACATTAAAAGAAATAAACATTTGAAACAATCAGTCTGTGTGTAATGAATGAATATAATATACAAGTTTCACTTTTTGAATGGAATTACTGAAATAAATCAACTTTTTCCTGATATTCTAATTTTATGACCAGCACCTGTATATGGGTCATTCTATAATTTGGGGTACATTTTCTTGTTCTTTCTCAACAGAACAATCAGTGGTTCAAGTTAATATATTCCTTTAGTGTAACATATCCACTAGTTGCAAAGCTTAAACATAATTATTTTTTATTTTATTTAAAAGGGCAAGTACAGTAGATGTAGACTACTAGGTAACTTAGTTGACAGGTAACATAGTTGACAATTTCCCTATTTTGACCCATAACTTCAGTGGTAGACCTTGCCTGGCTGACCACATGTCATTTCTTGAACAGAGTAATGTCTAATTTGAACATACATTTGAATTAAAATTATTAAAAAAAAATTGTAACCATAACAATGTATGTAACATAGTTGACGGTCAATTAATATACTCATTGACTCATGTTCTATTATAGATAAAATATTTTTAAAAATAAGAGAACATTCACCACAGTGTGTTCAATATACCCACCACAGAGAAAAATGATATCATGTAATGCTGGTCACATAGTTTTAGAACAAACCATTTTTGAGTTGCTGAGTGGAGTTCTGTTAGTAACATAGTTGACAGAACTTTTGCAGACAATAATAAATAAATATATTTAAATTATTTAAAAGAGAAACTCAATTAAAAAAAAAAAATTTTTCTTTAGTATTTAAACTATTGAAATAAATAAAAAAATAGTTGTTGTTGCCCTTAATAATTTTATTCATTATTTTGAAACCAAGGCATCCTCAACTTAAAAAACGGACACAGCAAAAACTGTTCATTTAGGAACATCATGACAAATTTCAAGCTAAATGAAGCATAGGATGCACATAATGTTTTTGTGATATTACAACATGTTTTCCATTAATAGGTAAAATATGACATTTTTAAAGAAAATAGTTAGAATAAATATAATTATTATCATTGGACATGGAATGTACCCCAAATTATGGAATGATATATATATATATATATATATTTATGTGTGGCGATTTCTCTAAGACTGTAAGTGAAGCTCAGCTTCCCATAAAATGTCAAAAATTAAATGGTCAAATATGTACAGTTGTGTTAACATTTCATTGACTACAAATGCGTTAGAACACGTTCATCTCGAAGATGAGTTCGTTCAGAATCAGCTACTTATCACAAATCGACTGACTCAATTTTGTTAACTTCTCATACATTCCCGTAGCGTCGATGCATTTGCCTGTAGAAGCTGAGCGTCTATTCACTTCAATGGGGCTGCATGGAAAAGTTTTTTTCATTGCTTCGAAACTCGCTGGTCATTGGATAAATGCCACGATTTTGTCCCGCCCCCGGACGCTGAGCGTCTCTGGGGGTGAATGGAGCTGTGGGCGGGTCTGGATGCGGAGTCGAAAGACGAACTGCAACCCATTTCTTGGTATTTGCTTGGTGAAATTACTTGACCATTTCCATTGTTCATTGTGTAAATAAAACACACTCATAGTATTTGTTTCAGGACACTGGTCAAGTCCCAGGAAAAAACGCCTACTTGGTACGATAGGATCACAGGCCATTTTCTTGAAAAGGAACGGAGGGCAGAATTTATGTATAAATAAACTGACAAATTTTATGATGTAAGCCGACAACGAGCTTCCCCCTTTGAAAGACCAGCAGCCGCCACTGATATACTGTATATATACAGTAGTGTTCAAAAACATAGCAGTGATTTTAAAAAAGTGAATAAAGCACAAAATCATTATAATAACTTTTATTTCCATAAATGCAAATGCACTGAAAATACTACACTTTTAATTCTAAATCAAAACATTAACAACATTTAGTCAGTTTGTGTTAATCCTTTACAGAAAGTTAAGAAAAATTAATATTAGGCTGTTCAAAAAAATAGCAGTGCAGCATTTTTCTTTAAAAACTAAAAAAATGTATCTATAAACTGAAAATGTTTGAGGTTTCACTTTACTTTCAATGACTGAACTAATATTTAGTGGCATTACAATTGTTTCCGAGATCTGTGTTGCATGGAGTCAACCAACTTCTGGCACCTCTGAACAGGTATCCAGTCCAGGATGATTAGACGACATTCCACAGTTCTTCTGCAATTTTGGGTTTTGCCTCAAAAAAACGTGTTTCAGACGTCAGCCCACAAGTTCTCTCTGGGATTGAAGTCAGGGGATTGTGCTGGTCACTCTATTACCTCAATCTTGTTTGTCTGTAACCAAGATGTTTTGGGTCATTGTCATGTTAAAACACCCATTTTAAGGGCATTTCTTCTTCGACACAGGGCAACATGATCTCCTCAAGTATTCTGATATATTCAAATTGATCCATGATCCTCGTATGTGATAAATAGACGTAACACCACGGTATGAAAAACATCCTCATATCATCATTTTGTACCACCATGCTTTACTGTCTTCACAGTGAACTTTGGCTTAAATTCAGTGCTCGAGGGTCGTCTGACGTACTGTCTATGGCCACTAGACCCAAAAAGAAAAATTTTGCTTTCACCAGTCCACAAAATGTTGAGCCATTTCTCTTTGGGCCAGTCGATGTGTTCCTTGGGAAATTTGAACCCATTCAGGACGTCTTTTTCTTAACAACGGGACTTCTCAAGGAGTTCTTGCTGGTAAATTGGCTTCACTTAATCATCTTCTGTACTCACTGGGAACTTCAGATGTTCCTTGATCTTTCTGGAGGTGATCACTGGCTGAACCTTTGCCATTTTGGCTATTCTTTGATCCATTCAAACAGTAGTTCCACGCTTCCTTCTGCATCTTTCAGGTTTTGGTTGTCACTTTAAGGCATTTGAGATCATTTTAGCTGAGCAGCCGATAATATGCTGCACTTCTCTGTATGTTTTTTCCCTCTAAAATCAACTTTTTAATCAAAGTACGCTGTTCATCAGAACAATGTCTGGATCAACCCATTTTACCCAGTATTTCAGAAGGAAATGCGCTATGACCAACCTGTGCAACATTTGCCCCCCTCCTACATTAAATAAGGGCCAAAATTGACACCCGTTCTTCTGCAGAATGAATGACTTCACCAATTGAACTCCTCACTGCTATTATTTTGAGCAAGCCCCTTTCAGTCAATGCTTCAATTACTCAGAATGAACGGCATGCATGTCCTAATTGTTGGGTTTGTTTTGTTGTCATTACTCTACTACACTTTCAAGTACATTTTTTGCTATGTACAAATAGCATTTCTACTAAAAACATTGATTTATCAAGTTAATGGTGTTGGACTGCTATTTTTTTGAACACCACTGTATGAATGAGCCCATGAGCTCCTAGTTACGCCACTGGTGTCCATGGTTATAAATTTAAGCTTTGCCTCCATCTGGCAGCAATATTAATCTAGTTTTTAATAATAGCAGTTTATGCTTAAAATATTTACTAGACAAGGAAAGACTTTCTCAGGCCTGGTGTTGCTCATTAGGAGTAGGAAAATAAGTGAGTTTTTTTTTACATTAGACACATAATTTGATCCAACAAAATACATAACAAACTGAGATAACAAACTGAGTCTCAGAAACCTGAAAAGTAGCAAAATCTCATCTCAAGATCACCTATTTCATTTTAACACCATAATTATTTCCTAATAATGTAATATTAATCAAGGAGCCACGTCATGTTTCGTTTCAGTAAAGTGGAACCTCGATTTTGGTTCTTGACTTTAGTTTGAGAATAAAATTCTCGGTTGTTGACTTTCCTTGGTTCTAGACAAACCAGTCGCACTTTGTTGGAACATGTTGGGAGTGGTTGCCTGACCGATTACTAAACCTCTAGTTTACTAAACCTGTAAACCTCCAGCGTGGATCTGTATCTGGAAGGTGGAGAGAACCCTGCCCAGTAATAGGGGCTAAAATTAAAACATTTAAATTCACTCAAAACAACGTTATGATTGATCTTTATCATATTGAATAATCGTAAATACATCAACATTAATTTGTAACTTTATAAAGCATGAGCGCCACCTGCTGGAACTGGAATGGAGAATAATGAACAGAGCCTGTTCAAATTCAAACAGCTAATTCAAGTTCTGTGGCTGCAACTAATTCACACACTTACTGACATCAGTGGATCTAAGCCAAGGCCGTAATCACAGTATATATTGAGGGGGACACGTCCCTCCCAACACAATGAAATAGAATTTACAAAATCTTGTGAGTGGCCAAATCCATATTATTGTCCATGTTTTGCAAAGGGGTGTCCAAGAAGCTCATGGTGAGGTCTTCATATACTTTAGGCCACAAGGTTGATTTACTGTTTACCAAGAGGTTTCTTAAAAATAATTCATAGATTTTCTGTTCTCTCCTTTATAAATGTCTCCAATCCATTTTATACCAAATTCCTGAATAAGCAACCCGTTATTAAAAGGAAACAGAACGAGGCGGGTGTGAAATAAAGCTGTTAACAACAAAACCACCTACACGCTCCAGACCAAAAACATTTTAAAACCTTGAGGTGGACAACCAGCTCTCATTCTCAGCCAGTGCTGCAAATCTTTACAACATCCCGAGGAATTCATTTTAGAACATTTTCTCTGTACCAGTGTAGTGTAACGGACCTCTTTCTATGGACATTAGAATTCTCCTAAGATTATCTCCTCTGGAGTTAAAGATTCATCTTCAAAGTTTATGATTCTTGGACCAAGTCTTGGCCTGCATTTCCTAAGCCTTTCATCTTCGCTTTATAACCAGGACTCAGGAAACGCAGTCTTCGAGAGGTGGTGATACTCAAAGTGGATTAGACTAAGACATTCTTTCAGCTTCTTCAAAGCAGATAAAATGCTCCGGTTTACATGTGTTGATGATTAATAATTTTTATTCTTCTCACGTTATAACCTTATAACCCAAGTTATAGTGTTATAAATAATTGTATGCATTATTATCCCCAATATATGTTGTTCTAAACTTTATCTGTATGGCATGTTTATATGTTGTATGAATTATTACGTTTTTTCGTATTCACTTAATAGACAGTGTCAGTGGCGTAACTACAGGGGGGGCAGGTGCACTGGGGCCAATGGCAGGGGGTGGCCCCTCCACGACATGAACTCAACCACCCACCTCACTGCCTCATATATGTATATGAAATTTGTTGAGGGGGCCCAACATTTTTTTTTGCACTGGGGCCCCTAGTTACGCCACTGGACAGCGTGCTTGTTGTAATGGACTCGTAATTGTAGTAATGTATGCTAAGCTGTTGAGCATATCTGATATTTGGATCTGTCCTGTCAATAAGAGCAAACTTGTATCAGAATATATCAAGAATGAACTTGTATAATAGAAAGCATTTCCTTCAGGAAACCAAATTAGAATGGTCATTTTGAAGATCGGTATCTGTGGCGCCATCTATTGGCCACATTTGAGATTTGCCTTTTTTGGTGGGCAACATAAAAAAAAAAAAAAATTCCAATTATCCGCAGTGCAGCTTTGACCCAAGCAGAAAGCAAGCAGAAACAAAGAAACCGACAAGTCACAGAACAAGAAGACTCTTGGAAGTTGCCGGCTTGCTTCTTAGGTGTCTTTGAAGGTCACAGAATTCGCAATCTTGATGCCCAAATAACGTTCGTTGTAAATTGGTCAAGTTGAGTGTGCTGGTCACTTCAACTGGACACAATCTTCGACATCTGAAACTTTGTCTTTGGCCAAGGCAGCAGTTTCAACGCCACAATCCTGATGTGGCTGCGCATGCAGAACTCAACCTCTTCACGTAAAGCATCGTGTGAGTCCTACCTCAGACCTTCTCGGGGAAGAGAAGGAAACCGCCTGAAAAGAAGCCAAAGTTTCACGTTCCGTGTCGTAGAGCTCACCTGGGACAGAGGAGAGAGCAAACCGAGCTCCGTCTGTTGAGACTGATGGAAAAGTTCAGATGCGAGGTGAACATCTCTGACTCCGGAAGACTACTACAAGAGGTTGACTGAATTTTTCTATGCTCCATGAAGGGCTTGGTTCTGTTGTTTCCTTTAAAACGTGTATCTATTATTGATTGATAACAAACATCTCAAAGAGATCTCCATTTCCTCCCAGTTCTTAGCATTGATTTAGTACCTACACATTCATTTTACTTTTCTTACTACTTAATCATTTTATTCCCCAATTAATTACTGTTTCTATGCTATATTTGTATTTTTTTTATAAACATTATAATTATCCAAACTTAGAACTGTGAGTTTGATTTCCAGGAGAGAGAAATAATCGACTTAAAGAACTTTACTTCAACACAACAAGACTGATCGATCACTAATTTGGTTTTCCTGGTAATTTCCAGTGGTGCCCCATAATTGATTATAAGCTATTAATTATATAACTGATTTCTAATATTTCTTACCAACCACCAGACCAGATACATCTTCAATTTAGTGCACTATGTAGGGAACATAATTAATTATGTAATACACTATCTAGTGCACTATGTAAGGAACACAAATCATCATCTAGTTATACTTTCTAGTGGACTATGTAGTAAACATGAATCCGTGATCTGATATACAATCTAGTGCACTGTGTAGGGAACATAAACCAATTGTCTAATTCACTATCTAGTGCACTATGTAGGGAACATAAATCCGTTAACTAATACGCTACTTAAAGCATTATGTAAGAAACATAAATCTATTGGAACATAAATCAATTGTCTAATACACTATCTAGTGCATTATGTAGGGAACATAAATCCGTTATCTGATATACAATTTAGTGCACTATGTAGGGAACATAATTAATTATGTAATACACTATCTAGTGCGGTATGTAAGGAACACAAATCATCATCTAGTTATACTTTCTAGTGCACTATGTAGTAAACATGAAGCGTTATGCACTGTGTAGGGAACATAAACCAGTTGCCTAATTCACTATCTAGTGCACTACGTAGGGAACATAAATTCATATCTAAAAATACTGTCTAGTGCACTATGTAGGGAACATAAATCCGTTATCTGATATACAATTTAGTGCACTATGTAGGGAACATAAATCCGTTATCTGATGTACAATTTAGTGCTCTATGTAGGGAATCTAAATCCGTTAACTAATACGCTACCTAAAGCATTATGTAAGAAACATAAGTCTATTATCTAGTACACTATCTAGTGCACCAAGTAAGAAACATAAATTCTTTTCTAATATACAATCTAGTGCACTATGTAGGGAACATAAATCTATTATCTTTCACACTATCTAGTACACATGAATGTGTTTGTGACGTGAACAGTTAGCTTAATAGCTCAGTTAGCAGCTCCTAAAAGTTCCATCATACCTAACGGGCTTAAATCTCTATTTCCTCGGCTGCTCCCGTTAGGGGTCGTCGGCGGATTGTGATCCGCATTATTGATTTGGCACAGTTTTTACACCGGACGCCCTTCCTGACCCGACCCTCCCTATTTATCCTGCACTGTTTTATGCATCCCAGTGGCCGGGTACCTATGGGACAATTCAGTGTCTCCAGTTAGCCTGGCTGCATGTTTCTGGACTGTGGGAGGAAACCGGAGCACCCGGAGGAAACCCACGCGGGCACATGCAAACTCAGAAAGGAAAAGGACCGCCAAACCTGGGGATCAAACCCAGGACCTTCTTGCTGTGAGGCGACAGTGCTACCCACTTAGCCACCGTGCTGCCCACCTAACGGGCTTAAATATCTGAACTTAATAATTACGAGGGTTAGCAATTGCAAATACACCCACGCAAACATGTTTCACCTGTGAAAAGCAGGAACATAAACAAGGCATAGTTCAAACGTTAAGTCATGGCACAGTTGTTTATTGAACCCTGATGGTGCGCCATTTTTGGCTAAAATTTCTTAGTAGTTTCCAATTTGCAAAGTGACTAAGTTTCTGCATGCCAGGGCCTTCAGACAGATCTGTGGGATTTGTTTAGACATCACAGCTCATTAATATTTACTGTTGTTTTTTATTTTAAGAACAAAAAAATTATAATTTTGTTACTCACCATCAAAGCACACAAAGGGAAATACATTTGTACACCGTGTGTCATGCCAAGCACGCAGTGTCAAAGACGGATTATAAAATACACACTCTTGTACTCCATTTAGGTGGTCCGGCTGAGGTGGAATGCTTGTCAAAAACCAATTTGTAAAAGCTGGTGTGTCGTTTTTGTAGGACCAGCGCCAGGTGTTGACGTTTACATACAGTCCGATCCAAGCGCTGGAGGTGAACTGATACTTCAGAGCTTCATTCTGAAGTTTGACCAGTTCATCACTAGTTGAGATGGTAGCCAGGTCGGCGTGGTTGGCTCGGCAGTAAGTCTGTGCATCGTTCCATGTTTTAGTTTGCTGGATTAGGTAGTACTTACGGGAGATGGAGAGGACGAGGGGTGTGAATCCTGTAAATTAGATTTTTAATATTAGTAGATTTGTGATTGTAACAAATGGGCTAACGTGACAATAGGGGGCGGACACCCACGCAGAGATGTTTTAACAATGTTTAATGATAACAAAACGTCAGACAAGGTTACACAAGACAAGGTTTGAACAAGACAAGACACACGCTAAATGCTAAGCTAACCGCTAATGACAATCTAAATACTAGGGATGGACATTCGATGCAGAGACTTCGAAGCTTGTTTCACTTTTGTGCCACTCACTGGCTGCGTCCGGAATCGCATACTTAGAGAGTACGTACTAGATTGGAGGAGGTATGCACTACTCGGCCGGTAAAAAAAGTACATACTTTCAATACAGAATTGTGCAGTATGCACACAACACCGCTACATACTACATCCGCCATCCGCCATCTTACCAACGTCAAATGATGACGTGCGAACGTGATGATGTAATATCACCATAGTTACAGACTCATTACAAACCCCACTCGCCAACATTTTGGATATTTATCATCTTTTTGTTATTTATTTGTCTTTAAAATTTGTATTCCATTTTTCTTACTTACACTTGTAAACAAAGGACTCTCCGTTTTCCGCCATCTTTCTTGTTCCTTATTCCGCTTCGAACGCCTACGCAGCTCCAGTTGCATTATGGATACATTAGCGGCACACAGGTGTTCATCGCTTGCATACTCAAACATGGCTGCCCAAGAAGTAGGTCATCCGGGTACTTCTCGTGTACCTCTTTGTGTACACTATGTATTCTGACATATTGACCGCTCTCGCGTCCTCATTTCGTGTACTATTGAGTATGGAAGTATGCGATTCCAGACGCAGCCGCTGAGTCGACTCAGTGTATCAGAGCTAATTATTTGCAGGTGAAAACAATTATTTGGTGGTCAATGAAACCACCAAGGTCATATGTTTCACAGTGTTGAGAGTAGCTGCAGGCTGCAATGCATTCTTAAAGCCACCAGGCTCTTCTGACGTCCACTTCAAATCATTTTCTTTTTTATTTTAATATTTTGTTTATGTATGTTCTCCCCTTTTCTCCCTTTCAGCGCGTCCAATTGCTCGATTGCATCACGTTTCCCCTCCACCAATGCCGACTCCCGCTCTGATTGAGATCTGGCCTACAAGTAGACTGCCCCGACTGGATGCTTTGTAATGCGGACAAGGAATCTGAACAAATCACCATTCCCATTGGGCATACATCTTCGGCCCATTGCAACGCCAGCAGAATGGCAATTATTTCCGTGGCAAATACCGAGAGATTATTTGTTAATCGTCTTTTGATAATCACTCGAAAGTCTGGGATATACACTGCTGCTGCTGTGGTTCCCATAGTTGGATGCTTTGATCCATCCGTATACATCTGCAGAATATTATAGTAATTTAGTGCCAGATAACGTTGCACCAATACTGTATCAGCTGGACTTTCTGAATTATTATACTGCTTTTCATGCAGTGTCAGGTCCACACTGGGCAATTCGAACATCCAAGGTGGTATCACTGACCTAGGCACTGTATCCCAACCAGCCTTTCCCCAGCTCTCCTCTTAAATGTTCCCAAAAGAGGAGCAGCTGGAGCTAATTAGTCCAGGGAACCAATCATGAGAGGGGAGCTAGCTGGAGACTAAGAGTGAAAGAAGGGCGTGGCACACACATTCCACATGCTCTGTGTGCTCAGGAGCTCTAGGAGCCCATAGAGGCTGGATATGTGACAATGAACATACAAACTTGTTTTACCTGAGAAAAGCAGGAAGACTAACAGACGCTCCATTAATAGATGTTTTCTAATGAAGAAAATATAATAATAATAATAATTAAAGTATGAAACAGTTGATCAGTGAGGAACAAGTTCACAATGAAACTCTTGCCTATACATTTTATAAGTTCATCACTGCAGTGACCTGTGACCATTTTCTTTTTTAATTGTAACTTATTACCTAATATTCTCTCATAGTCTAATAAATTGCCACACAGAAAATTTATTTGGTGGATTTTGTGGTATTATGTGGATTTTTGAGGTATTTTGTGGATCTATTTTCAGGGAACGCTTCCACCGGTGAGTAACAGAGTATCATACTAACACGACCTTGCTAGACAGTAGGTACAATATCGATGCATTTAAATGCTTCCGGTCATTGACTACATTTTCAAAGGTCTTTGGCAGAGATGTTCACAAGTCACAAAATACGAGTCGAGTCACGAGTCTTTAGGCTAGAGTCCGAGTCAAGTTACGTGTCAATATAATAAACACAAAATATATATTGTAAATGTAGCGTAGAAATAAACAAATAATCTGTACGTTTAGATAAAAAAAAACCCAACAGATTAGCGAGTGTATTTTACCGTTTTACTTCGTGCCTTTACTTTCCTAGGTAACGGTAGTTAAAAGCTTAAACTGACGTTTTGTTTTTTATTGCAAATTGGCACAGCAACCAAAATCCAAAACAGAAAAAAATCCATAACCCCTGCTTACCTTAGCTTATGTTCTTCCAGATGCTATTAAATTTATAACCGCGTGTCCCATTAGGAATAGAATCCGTTATTTTGTAAATGTGTTTATAATTAAAAACCTCCAAACTTTTCCCGGTTGTGAAGTAAAACAGGAACTCATTAGAAAGCCGATCAAGCGTTTCATTGACAAAGACCCATCTCTGGTCTTTGGTCTGTTCCTCTCTCTCTTAAACTAGCATGGACCATTTCATAAAACACGTGAACATTTTAGTCACACTTTAACGAGCCCAAACGTAAGTATTACAATAAAGAAATGAGTCAACACAACATGCCAACTTATCTAAAATATCTTTGTTTAGCAATAACTGAAATATTAAAGTGGAATATTATACAGTGGTGCAGTGGGTAGCTCTGTCGCCTCACAGCAAGAAGGTTCTGAGTTTGATTCCCCTACCAGGCTGGCAGGATCCTCCAGATGCTCTGGCTTTCTCCCACAAGTCCAAAGACTAACTGCCATAAGTGTGAGTTTGAATGCGTGTCTGCCCTGTGATGGACTGACGACTTTTCCAGAGTGTTTCCTGCCTTTCGCCCAATTAATGACCCTGACTGGGTGAAAGGCAGGAAACACCACGGGCAGGCCCATAGCACTCAGAGGAAAACCACCCAGACATGGGGAGAACGTGAACTTGAACCCAGGACCTTCTTGCTGTGAGGCCGCCGTGCCGCTCTTGAATATACAATATTAAATTGTACCTGAGAATTGAAGAATGCAAATGATCAGATGATCTTCAGCTTCATCAGATCTCAGGTTCCTATAAAGAAAATAAACTGGTCGTGGCTCTTGCTGGAGGCGATGTGTATACCGTCCACATTTTCATACAGTCTATTTAGGGCCTGGATGGAAATGAGCAACATTTACACGTAGCCATAATGGAGGAGCTAAAAGACACACGTCACGCAGATTAAGGTCCTCGGACGCTAATCTGCTTTCCGTTCCCAGATTTAGGTTGTCCACTATGGGTGGCAGATCTTTTTGTGTTGCCGCCCTAGCAATCTGGAACTCTGTCCTCTATTGTTCGCTTGATCTCTTCTCTTTCTGAATTTAAGGTTTCCTTAAAGACCTATCTCTTCTCACACTTTCATTCTTCTTCTTGAACTTCTATGTCTAATCTTTCTTCACACACTTTTGTTTGGTTTTGTTCTATTATTGTACAGCGACCCTGAACTTGGTGAAAGGCGCTATATAAGTTGAACTTATTATTACTAATATTTAAAAACATAATAAGACAAAGAATGTGTGGAAATTATAATTTTTGGTTTACATTTTTTGTTGTTTTTATTATGTTGTTAGTAACATGTAAACTAAACTCACTTAAGGTCAGATGCGCAGGTGTACGCAAACCAGGACATGGTGCATTAAGGTTCACTTTGGCAGTCAAAAATATGAAAACATGTTTGGCACGTTTGCAACGTGTCCACATAGGTTTTCTCCAGGTAGATAGGTTTCCTTCAGTCTCTTTAAACATGCAGAAGATGGATTGGTTGCTCTGAACAGCCCCATGTGTGATTGAAAAACAGTAAGTAAGTAGGTGAGTCAATGTGTAAGTGTGAGTGTGTTTTGCCCTGGATTTAATTGTTCTAGTCAATATACTTTATTTTGAGCAGGGTGAAGTCGGAGTCATTATTGATATGTGTTGATAACATCTCTGTAGCATCCCTCTTTAAATGATGGCTTGAGACTTGTGATACTACTGATGGTATAAATTGCATTTATTGCTTCTTTTTGAATGCTAACGTTAAACCTTCTGAGCAGTCATACAAAACAAACCACCGTAAGAGCTGAAAGAAATAAAACATACAAACAGTTGTCACGACACATTTTGCTAAACAACATACATAAACTAACATAACAAATCGTTACATTCTTTTACAAACACTTTTACATCACATAACGATACGTTGAGAAATGTTAGCTTTAGCACTCGCGCTAAAGGGGGGGGGGGCTAAAACCATATAACAGCTGCTTTATTTGCTCCTTTCTGCTTCTGCTCAGCCGCCAAAACTAATCCGTTTTTAACCGTTAACCTGAGATCACCTGATTTCACAATAAAGGTCCCTCACAGAAGCATATGTGGTGGTTAAACTCACAGGCAATAAAATACTTACTAAAGTATTCACAGGCAATAATTAGCACTGACTAAACAAATACAAAAACATTGTTATTCCTTTGGGGTTATTTACACTCCCACCAAATTATATGTGTTTTAACTAAAAGAACATGCACATATAATTTCCCCTTTATGTTAAGAGGTAGTATATCAGAAACTATAGACGGTTTTCCATCCACCAACTTTTTGCGAATTTTGAAAATGCGCATTAAAAAACCTGGATGGAAAAGCTCAAAATTCGAAAAAAGACCCAAATATCACAAAAAAAGTTTTCACGCTTGAACGAGGTGGAAAAGTTAGAATATCGCATCGCCGAAATGCGAAAAAGGGGATGGAAATTCACACTGATTTTCCGTAAGAAAGTCAATATGTGTGTCAGTATGTATGTCAATATGTATTGTGGAGTCATAGCCTCTTACACAAAGGTCAGAAACTCTTTCACTTTTCATGATTCTATTTTCTCCCATCACTGTAATAAGTTTTAGTTTTACTGGCTGTGTAGCCACCTGTAATTCCTTGCTTACATCTTCATCAGTGAAGGTGGTGTCACTCGTATCCAAAAGCGCATAAACAAGATTTTCTTCAGACGGATTCTTTTTATAAGACACCCACACCGGCACTATCATTGAGGTACTAATTTCTTGACCTTTACTATGGACATTGAGTGACATAACAGCTGTAGGCTCAGTTTTATGGTTTGGTCGCGAATCCTCGCTTTGCTGAGGTCCCTTAGTGGTTTTCTTATAGTTGTCATCATGGAGACAAGCGGGGTGTCTACCTTTACACAATTCACAGGTACTGTATGTCGACGGTGACATTCCCTGGCACCATGACCCAGCCGAAAACAACCATAGCACAGCCTGTTGTCCTTAACATAAGCCCTTCTGCTTTCTAGAGACTTAGACATAAACTCTGGGCACTTATGCAGATAATGACTGGAGTCTTGACATAACATACACTGGAAATTTCTTTCCTTCTGTGAGGGCTATTGTGACCTGACGATTCCATCGAGTGGCTAGCCAGTCTGGTCATTTTAGTGTCAACTCTTGATTTTCTTCACAATCATTTAGAATATCCAAACCCTTCACATGAGACATTGCCTGTAGACACGCATTCAAGAAATCAGAGACATCTCTTAATCCTTCAGCATCCTTGGACTGTAATTTCGGCCAATTTGAAGAAGAATAAGATATCCTTTATTTGTCATATATACATATACAGTACAATGAAATTCTTTCTTCGCATATCCCAGCTTGTTTGGAAGCTGGGGTCAGAGCGCAGGGTCAGTCACCTTATGGCGCCCCTGGAGCAGACAGGGTTAAGGGTCTTGCTCAAGGACCCAACAGTGGCTGCATAGCAGAGCCTGGATTTGAACCGCCAATCTTCCGGTTGATAGCCCAAAGCTCTACCCACTAGGCTACCACTGTCCCTGACAGTTGACAGCTTCTCTCATTTCACAAATGGCTGGCCATATCGCCGATTTAACTTCCTTGTCTTCCATATCTTCCTCGTCCTTACGATAGAAGGTGCCCTCAAGATATTTTTGGGCCGAACCACTGACATATCTCTTAAGAAAGTGCAGTTTGTCTGATGCAGGGATGTTCTTTCTATCTATAAGTGACATAAAGGAGGCTTTCTATTCGATGAAGTGAAGTGGATTGCTATTAAACACCGTTGGCTCTGGAACTGGAAGTCTGTTCATGGCTATGCTCTCTTGAACAGCTTGGGCTAAGAAAGATCTGTCGTTTGTTGAAGTTTATTGGACTCCATTGGACTGCTGAGTGGCAGAGTGGGATATATGGCTTCGATCAGGATCCCTGTGAACTGAATAAATGTCTGTCTCTTGTTTTACTTCTCTGTCATAAGCTTCTAGTCTGGCGTGAGCAGTCTTGACGCACTTTTCTGCTTGCAAGCATTCTAATTCGGACTTGTGAATTTCGAATTCCTTTTTCTGTTGTTCCTCCATGGTTCTTATCCGTTCCTTAAGTTTCCTTTCCTTCTGTAAGACCTTGTATTCAGCCTCCTTTGCTGCTAATTCTGTAGCTGCATCTGCTCGTTTGGCTGCAATGCAAGAGGAATCGGAGTGATGACTGATGCTTGATTGTGAAGCTGTTGAGCCATATATGGAACAAGCGTAGTCAGGAACAAGTACAGTGTATCACAAAAGTGAGTACACCCCTCACATTTCTGCAAATATTTCATTATATCTTTTCATGGGACAACACTATAGACATGAAACTTGGATATAACTTAGAGTAGTCAGTGTACAGCTTGTATAGCAGTGTAGATTTACTGTCTTCTGAAAATAACTCAACACACAGCCATTAATGTCTAAATAGCTGGCAACATAAGTGAGTACACCCCACAGTGAACATGTCCAAATTGTGCCCAAATGTGTCGTTGTCCCTCCCTGGTGTCATGTGTCAAGGTCCCAGGTGTAAATGGGGAGCAGGGCTGTTAAATTTGGTGTTTTGGGTACAATTCTCTCATACTGGCCACTGGATATTCAACATTTCACCTCATGGCAAAGAACTCTCTGAGGATGTGAGAAATAGAATTGTTGCTCTCCACAAAGATGGCCTGGGCTATAAGAAGATTGCTAACACCCTGAAACTGAGCTACAGCATGGTGGCCAAGGTCATACAGCGGTTTTCCAGGGCAGGTTCCACTCGGAACAGGCTTCGCCAGGGTCGACCAAAGAAGTCGAGTCCACGTGTTCGGCGTCATATCCAGAGGTTGGCTTTAAAAAATAGACACATGAGTGCTGCCAGCATTGCTGCAGAGGTTGAAGACGTGGGAGGTCAGCCTGTCAGTGCTCAGACTATACGCCACACACTGCATCAACTCGGTCTGCATGGTCGTCATCCCAGAAGGAAGCTGACGCACAAGAAGGCACAAGAAGGCTCACAAACAGTTTGCTGAAGACAAGCAGTCCAAGAACATGGATTACTGGAATGCCCTGTGGTCTGACGAGACCAAGATAAACTTGTTTGGCTCAGATGGTGTCCAGCATGTGTGGCGGCGCCCTGGTGAGAAGTACCAAGACAACTGTATCTTGCCTACAGTCAAGCATGGTGGTGGTAGCATCATGGTCTTGGGCTGCATGAGTGCTGCTGGCACTGGGGAGCTGCAGTTCATTCAGGGAAACATGAATTCCAACATGTACTGTGACATTCTGAAACAGAGCATGATCCCCTCCCTTCGAAAACTGGGCCTCATGGCAGTTTTCCAACAGGATAACGACCCCAAACACACCTCCAAGATGACAACTGCCTTGCTGAGGAAGCTGAAGGTAAAGGTGATGGACTCAACCCAATTGAGCACCTGTGGCGCATCCTTAAGTGGAAGGTGGAGGAGTTCAAGGTGTCTAACATCCACCAGCTCCGTGATGTCATCATGGAGGAGTGGAAGAGGATTCCAGTAGCAACCTGTGCAGCTCTGGTGAATTCCATGCCCAGGAGGGTTAAGGCAGTGCTGGATAATAATGGTGGTCACACAAAATATTGACACTTTGGGCACAATTTGGACATGTTCACTGTGGGGTGTACTCACTTATGTTGCAGCTATTTAGACATTAATGGTTGTGTGTTGAGTTATTTTCAGAAGACAGTAAATCTACACTGCTATACAAGTTGTACACTGACTACTCTAAGTTATATCCAAGTTTCATGTCTATAGTGTTGTCCCATGAAAAGATATAATAAAATATTTGCAGAAATGTGAGGGGTGTACTCATTTTTGTGATACACTGTAGCTCACGTAGACGTTGCTGTTCAATTTCGGCATCAAATTCTCCATTTACACCAGTTTGTCTTTCATAAATTATTTTGATAATGTCATTAGTCGCGGCATCACAGGCATCAACCTTACGCCTTACATCAGCAGCAGGTGAAATGTATTCTCTTAATTCATCATACAGTTTGTTAATGTCACTTTTTGCCCCTTCGAGACTGTCTATTAGCGATGTCAAATGACTTTCTGAAATATTTAATTTCAATTCTTGCCCTGCCTTTCGGGCTTGTACCTTCCATTGTTCATACAGACTTAAAAGTCTTTTCTCTTTCTTATAAAATTCCTCTTTTTGGTAAGTTTGCATTTTTTCTGTAAGAACTCGTGGGCGTTCGGATCTTTTAGGCAGCTCTTTAGTATTACTTTTTAGTTCATTTAGAATTTTTTCTTTAGTTTTCTTTCCATTATTTCACATCTTACTGCGCCCTCTGTAGTTTCTCTTTTGAAGAATGTCTTTGCCTTCTTCAATCTCTCTTGAAGAGTAATAATCTGCTCTTCGTTGTCCTTTGTGTTTGATGTGGACATGGACATGTTTTAGGTCTTAATGTAGCAGTGTGCCTTAAAACTTTCTTGACCACCACACCGACTTTAACTCAGTGCTGTCTGTGTATTTATCCGTAAAAGCTGTTTTATCTTGCAGCACAATAATTCGGTAAAGCTCTTACTGTAGCATCCCTCTTTAAATGATGGCTTGAGACTTGACTGATGGTATAAAATGCATTTATTGCTTCTCCTTGAATGCTAACGTTAAACCTTCTGAGCAATCATACAAAATAAACCACAGTAAGAGCTGAAAGAAATAAAACATACAAACAATTGTCACGACACATTTTGCTATAACAACCTTTCCGTATAAACATGTCCATAAGCACATAAACTAACATAACAAATCGTTACATTCTTTTACAAACATGCACAACTTTACACTTTTACATCATTTAACACATGGCTTAAACCGCTGTGGAATAATTTCACTCTGATCGTAGTTATTACAACCAGCTCTACATGTACACAGACCACAAATAAACCTTAAGAGTTGTAAATACTTTGTATAGTTCCTATGGACCAGTATCAGTACCTACTATGAGGAGGGCTTGGACAGAATTACAACAGACAGAAAGTTGAGAGTTTTATGAATGCAATTTTTTTCATTTATTTATAGAGAATACTAAATAGAAAATTATTTTTTTAGCTCTTCACAACAGTATCAAAACAATAAAGTGACTATTATAATAAAGTACAATAAAACAAAGTTCACATAGTGACAGCATGAGCTCAATTTCGGTAGCAATTTAAAGGAATTTACCACTACAGTAATACATTTAACTGAGAAACTAAGAAATAGTTAAATAAAAAAGTGTAGTGTAGGGAATATGTATCTAAAATACTAAGATGAAATAGGGTGTATGTTGGTATGTGTATACAAAAAACCAAAAGAATCAAATATTTCCAGTCACTACAGTATAACCCAGTTCAAATGAACCCAATTTCCTGAAATAATTGTCTTTCAGAGATCACAACAACAAATATATACATAGTCTCGGCTTAAAGTTTCAAAACAATCAATAACCATCAACCAATAACGTTCAGTATTTATAACTCCTTTTAGTCTAAAAGGAGAAAGTGTAAAATTTCACAGTCAGCAAAGATTTGGTTTCTTTCCGTTTATCACATTTATTACTGTTTATCACGTCTCTCTGTACTCTTTTTTTTCCCCGTTTTTGGTGTGTCTCTCAAAAAAAGTGTGTTTATGCTTCACTACCCGGGTAGATTTAAATTGTGTGTGTGTGTTTCTCTCCCTTATCTGCATGTGTCTCTCTCTCTCTTCTGTCTGCTGCGCTGCTCGGTACCAGTGTTGCCAACTCCTCAGTAAGGAAAGTAGCTATTGGCTGTCCTAAAAGTCGCTAAATTACGTCATCATCTAAGTTGCATAAGCAATCAGGGCGGACCGTGAAGTCATCTATGGGCGTGTCACAGTGTAGAGACTGTCAAACCGCTATTGCGCTGTTCTTTCATATTTTAAAAGTTCATCTGATTAAATTTTGATATTTTTGAAGCGATAACCTGTGTGATATGAGGCTGTAAAAGTGCTCTAAACAGTACGAACAACGCTTAACGTGAAAAATAAAGCTTAACGTGACTTATTGTACTAAAACAATGACAGATGAATTTGGGCAGTACAGGGTACTTATAACCAGTAATAACGGAGAGAAATTTAGTGTCCCTGTGTGGTACTGTTAGTACTCCAAGCTACGCTTTTTTTACGTAAAGATTTTTTGATTTTCAAAACCCCGAGCTGCAGAACCATCACACAAGAAGTTAATCCAGCTAAACACAGATACATGTGGAGCTTCTGGATTGGATTTAATGGTTATTTCACACAAATGGATGTTCGTGTCATGGAACTTTTGTGATGTTTTACCGCTCAAGAGAGAGCTGAGCAAATCGGCTATTTGAGCCGAGGGTCGCGGTGAGAGCGAAGCGCAAAACGATTCTCACGTGATGCACTAAAGAAAACAACAACTACGACAAACACGTCAATGTCTTCTTATCACCGACAGTTATTCGATGCTTTTGCATAAAAATGAACATCTGTAACAACAGCACAAATGCTCACACATGATCTACACGCTCCGCATTACTCCACATCACGACTCTTTACTTTCTTTGTGTGACGCCCACCGTTGATGACGCACGCTTGGTTCCAAAAACTGGTGGAAACACGGGTTGTAAAACTGACCCCCTGTGAGTGCTTTGGGACGGGGGCGGGGCTCACGGAGGCACCCGCTGCACGTTGAGGACAGTAACTGCAGAACGATATGTGCTTTCATGTCCGAGTCCCCAAAAGTCTCCGATAACACCAGAAAAAGTTGCTAGATTTGTTGCTAGTTGCTTTTTTGAAAAAAACTCGCTAAATATAGCGACAAAGTCACTAAGTTGGCAACACTGCTCGGTACTCTGGCTCGCCAGCTCGGATCTTGGGAATCTGATAACTTTTTCCATCCTTAACAACCTGCAGAGTGCAGCACTTCACTTAATAATAATGTACTCTCATGCTGCCTTCAAATTCTCCTCGGAAGTTCCTACTTACGAGTTCGGAGGTCGTAATTACGACATGATGAGCGTTCAAGTGTTTTTTGGTCGGGTAAAAATGAACACGATGACAAAGCTCCTTTTCTTTATGCTTTTATTATAACAAAGCATATTTACATGTAATACAGCTTGTTAGCTAATCGACTGAATATACCAAAACAGGTGGATGAATGTACGTAAACAACACAAAAATATCTGTGCACAAAGTATCTGAGAGGAAATGGAGGGAAAAGAATGCGCATGCTTTGTAGGGGTGGCTCAAGTATAGGGTGCGTATCTTAAACGGGGGTTACACAAAGACAGTCTTTTCGCTGTCCTTCTCATCAACTTCAACTTGCCAGTAGCCATTAGAAAAGTCTAATGTGCTAAACCATGCCGAGCCTGCCAGTGCGTCCAATGTGTCATCTATCCGCGGAAGTGGATGAGAGTCCTTCACTGTCACACTGTTGAGGCGCCTATAGTCAGAGGTGGAAAGTAACGAGTGACATTTACTCGCGTTACTGTAATTGAGTAGTTTTTTTGTGTACTTGTACTTTTTAAAGTAGATTTTACAACCAGTAATTTTACTTTTACTTACGTATGTTTTGTATTAAGAATTGTAATTCGCTACATTTTAAATAACATCCGTTACTGAGTAAAATAAACGCTAAAAAAATCGCGCCTGGGAAACTGCTGCAGTGAATTCTGGGATGGGGAGTCGGATCTTTTGACTCAATTCCTTTTAAAGAGCCTAGATTTTTAGAGTAGTAACTTTACTTGTACTTAAGTAAAAATTCATTAAAGTAATAGTTCTTTTACTTGAATACAATAGTTAAAAAAAATTTTCACCAGCACTACCGGTGAAGACCATGGACTACAACTCTCCTCAATAACACCATCAGCTAAAAGATCAGACACCTGCCTTTCAATTTTGAATTTGATGTTTATTCAGAGTGCATTTACCAGTATTATGCTTGGAGGAACTAATTATAGCCTAATACTTCTGCAAAAGGTCTGAGAGTTGGTAATAATATCCCACAATTGAAGTCTGGCATGGGTTATATCTAGAGGGGCGTGATTCTTCAAAAGAAAATCCCAGCCCAGTAACACTGCCTGGGTGGCATCCCTAGCAACATAAAACACATGCTGCCACACTTCTGTACCTAAATGGAGGTTAACTGTGATGGTGCCTAAAGTATCTAACATCTGGATGTTTACAGCCCTGGTAGCTACATACATTTTCTTTAAGGGCCGAGTGCGAAGAGTTGGCACAGACAAACAGAAATCAGTACTAATCAATGACACACTTGATCCTGAATCCACCAATATTGGTACTTCTACTCCCTCAATCACCCCTTTCACATACGCTGTAGGGATGTCATGGTGTAAGTCGCTGTCACCATTAAAATCACTAGTACCGAATTACTTTCATTATCATTACTGTCAACTAGGCCCACTGAAGCCATGGCTGGTGTTTGGGCCACAACATCAGCTACACCCCGTTTCCCGGATGCCCAGGACGGCCATCGCTGTTGGGTGAGAGAAACCGTATCCCCTTTCTATTTGACTCGTCTTTATACCTGGAACTCCTAGGGCTGGGGCTGAATCTTCTTGAAGGCCTCGAAGGGTATGATCCACCATCTCTTGGTTTACCTCTATGCAAGAATGATTGCTCAGGAGAACGGCCCCTTTGTATTCCTTGTGATTTGGGTGACTGGCGCCCATGTCCTCCACAGGAACAATGACATTTCCCCAAGGCAGGGCCACGCCATTCATCTTTTCCCCAAAATTCTGTACTTGATCCTAAATTCTGGTTCTGCTTTACCATGTCATAATTCCATTTTAATGTCTCTCATTTCCTCTGTTAGCCTCTCCATCGCTCTGACAAGATCAGTATAGTCAGTTACAGCATGAACTCCAGTCAATGCACTGCTAGGCATGTAAGCTAGTCCACTCTATTTTGAATAATCATTTTTCATTGCTTTCCTTGCATTCTCACTCCGACCTGCAATGATTAAGACCTCCTCCATGTCGGTTGCACCTAATGCATGGCATTTTGCTTTCAAACTTGGGTCCAAACCTGAAACAGAAAAGCAAAATTTCTCCTCCCTTTGAGCCGTCTCACTGTGTTTAAGTATGGATGATTCGCACTTTCACTTTCAGGACTCAGACAGCAGGCACGCTTGGTTCGTGATTATAATAGCTTTATTTTAATGCACAATAGTTACACATACAACGTGGGCGAGCCCCTTCAGCTCTGGCAGAAGATCAACTTAACCCAGAAATGCCGGGCGATGTGTGCTGTCCCACGGTTGAGCTCCTTGCCAGGGACTTTTCCCCTTTATATAGCAATTCAGGCGCAGTTAACTAGAACATTCGCGTGAGAACAGGAGGGAGTTATCCTTTCTGGGCATTGCACCAAGTTCATAACAATGTTTTGAGGTTGGGTGAGGCAAAGGTTTGAGCATTTCAGCTTCCCAGTTTCAAAGACAAGCACATACAGTATAACTGCTCCTCTTTTCCCGTAAGAGAAATGCTTTTGCAAGCGAGTCAGGGCCGCAACCGAGCCCAAAACACATTATTGCCATATCAAGATTGATCCATTCCAGATCTTTGATAAGGCTGCATTCTTTGTGTACCGCCCAGAATCCAGGGCCATAAGGGCCCCATGCTTTTGGAGGTTACTTCACCCATTATGTCATCAAAAATACCTACTACAGGTTTGGAACATATATTTACACTTGGTCCCTCTGCCATGGCTCAGTTGCAGATAGCATTGTATGAAACCCTACGCGTAAGTCTACAAACATTAACACATAAGCAAAGTAAAGTAAAGTAAGACAATAGAAACCCCCAACAGGATGAGGATATAGGATGAGTAACTAGTTGTAACAAAGAAGTGGCCCGTAGGAACCACCCATTGAAAATATCCCACCATGAATCTTGACAGTTATGAAATTGACAAACAGTTTGTGGTTCAGTTACATTAAACATAGAATAAACACCGGTACATTGTGTTTCGTTACAAATAGTATGTTGTCCCTTAACTGAAACCCAATAGACAGTAGAAATATTCCAAAATGCCCTCCACCCACTTGTAACGAGACGAGCGGCTTCTGCCACTACTATGGGAAATAGTAAGCGCCCGGCGGCACGCCGTAGTTTGGAATAACTACGTTTCCCACAGACCACCACGCTCATCAGTAAATATTTGCAGCACATGAGTTCGCTGCTATATTAATGCGCATTCCCAAAGCGTGGTGCTAAGTCTTTGAAAGTTCAATGACTGAGCTGGTACGGTATCAAGAAGTCCCGAGAGGTATATTATATTTATTTACAGGTTCAGAACAGAGCCGTAGAAAGAAACAGTAGTACTTAGAAAAGTTCAAAAAAGAAAAAGAAAAGAAAGGAGAAGGAAAGAAAGAAGAATCTAAAACAGGGGTGGGCAATTAAATTTTCCAAGGGGCCACATAAGAAACTGGGACTGTTGTGGAGGGCCGGACCAATAAGGTGAACTTAATCCTGCTCAATATTAATTTTATCTCTTTATTTACATTTCCATTACATTTTCAGCATTTAGCATTTAGCTCAAGGGCCCAACAGCAGCAACCTGGCTGTGGCAGGGCTTGAACCAGCGACCTTCTAATTACTAGTCCAGTACCTTAACCACTAGGCTACAACTGCCCACTCTTTATGAAAAGCAGTAAATTGTACAGTTCTAATAAGCTGTTAATGTTTAGATGTTACAATCAGAAAATTTGAAGTAGGCAGAGTAAAAACATTAACATTATTTCACTATATAAACAAACAAATGCAAAAAACAAACAAACGTGAACAAAATGTGCAGGTTTTTAAACTTTACACTATTTTGTTTTGAGTTCAATTACCTCATTTGCTGTTCTTTGTTATTGTTGGATATTCTTTTTAAAATCACAGAGCTGGTCCTGACTGCTTCAGTTCTGGATGTGTTAAACTTTATAAAAGTCCTTGTTGCTTTTGCAGTTTAGTTAGCGAAGCTTCAGGTGTGATGCTCTGCATAGTTCATGTTGTTGTATTTCTCAGTTTAGTACCGTAACAGTGATTTAGAGCCTAAATTGTGATCGTTAAACAGCTTTACATCTGACTTCAGTAAATAAATACTACTAAGTAATACTAAATAAATACTAACTAAATAATACTAAGTTCATGTCTTGTGTGAATTGTGAATTGTTACATGAATCCACATTGTTGAATTTGCTGGTGAAGAACACTTTCTGGACCTCGTTCATGGGGATAATCTGTTCGGCCACCTTTGAAAATTGCAAAAAAATAAATAAATAAATAATCAAATATTTGCCGCCATCACCTCTAAGCTACAGGGGCCCTAATATATTTGATCAGCAATGTCTTACATCTGATGTATCATAAAGCATATACAGTACTTAAGGAGCGTATCAATATGTAAATGCAAACATATGTTTATACATGTTCAAAAGATTGATTGATCCTAAGCAGAAGTTAAAGTGACAGACAGAATACCATGTATTTTATTTTTTAAATATAATCTGTTGTTTGAGTGCTCAATATGTGATGAGAAATATAAACTTTGTGATCTCACCATTAATTCTTATGGTGCAAAAAATATTTATTGCTGAAAAACATCATCTGCACTAACGCAGACAGATCTTCTTTTTTTTTATTTCATTATTTTAGTAGCTCAGACTGCCTTAAGATGGATTGGCATGGTCCATCTGATTGTTCTAATGTCATAATGACTGGTGAGGCTTAAAGTCTTAACAGTGGTGTCTGTTGTGGTGCAATGGGTCGATTATTCAAATTTGTAAGGGCTTGATTTTGACTGTCCACCTTTTGAGAGAGTCATCTTTGCCAAAATTTCCGCAGCTGCTGTTTCAACAACCCATTCATACGTTCAGTTTCAGGGTAATAAGGAATATGAAACACCCATTCAATGTTGTTTCTAATGCATATTCCTTCACAGACTTTCCCCTGTGAAGTGTGTTCCATTGTCACTTTGAACGACTAAAAGCTTGTTGGTCTTTATTCTTTTCTCGTTTTCAGTTTTCAATTTCATACAGACCAGGTTCTCAAAATGGCAAAGCAGATGCTCTTTCTCGAACGTATGTTGATGAAGCATCTCAGAGCTCTTCATCTGAAACTATACTCCAACCAGGTGTGGTAGTGTCTTCCATTTGTTGGGAAATCGATGATGAAATTGAAGGAATGTTAAAAGAGGTTGAAATACCTGCTCAATGCCCTCCTAATAAGCTGTATGTCCCTAGTCCGTATCGTGATTGAGTTATTGTCTGGGCGCATTCATCTATCTCCTCTGGTCACCCTGGTGAGACTCGCACCCAACAACTTTTAGCTACTAGATACTGGTGGGAAAATATGTTTAGTGATATACTCATCTTGTTCTGTTTGTTAACAATGTAAGACGCCTAAAACACTGCCAGTTGGGAAATTGGTACCATTGCCGGTTCCAGTACGTCCGTGGTCTCATTTAGCTATTGATTTTATTACTGAGCTCCCACCTTCTCAGTCATATACTACTATTTTCACAAACATTGACAGATTCTCATGTGGGGTAAGGTTTATACATTTTCCATCACAACCCACTGCTTTTCAGACAGCCGAAGCCTTGTTCAATTATGTTTTCCGTTTTTTTGGGATACCTGAGGAGATTCTGTCAGATAGAGGGCCTCAATTCACTTCCCAAGTCTGATCAGCCTTCTTGGAACAATTAGGTGTTTCTATTAGTCTCACTTCAGTTTATCACCCCGAGTCCAATTGACAGTGTGAAAGAATGAACCAAGAACTGGGTAAATTTCTTAGGTTGTATTGTTTTGAGAATCAGCGAGACTGGGCTCGTTTTCTTCCATGGGCTGAGATTGCTCAGAACTCTCTATGTAGTTCTACCACAGGGATGACACCTTTTCAGTGTTTCCTTGGGTTTCAGTACCTGCCGTGGATAACTGTATAAGGCGAAGTGAGGAGGTATGGGAACAGACTCATCAACGCATAGAAACAGTTTTTCAATGGCAAAAAAATCAAGCAGATCGTCATCGAAGAAGTACTCCCACTTACCAGCCAGGAGATCGGGTGTGGCTGTCAACATGAGACAGGATCACAGAGGGAAGTAAAAAGTTATCACCCCAATTCATTGGTCCTTATAAAATCTTAAGGCAAGGCAAGTTTATTTGTATAGCACCTTTCATACACAGTGGCAATTCAAAGTGCTTTACATAAGGAAAAATTAAAAGCATTAAAACATTCCTGAGATCTAGAACCTCAGAAAGACTTCTTGCAAACATTTAGTTACAATTAAGAACATGAAATTCAAACAAGAGAGATAAAAATTAAAAGCTTAAAACATATTAATGATGTCACATATACAGTGCCTTGCAAAAGTATTCAGCCCCCTTGAACTTTTCAACCTTTTGCCACATTTCAGGCTTTAAACATAAAGATATGAAATTGTAATTTTTTGTGAAGAATCAATAACAAGTGCGACACAATTGTGAAGTGGAACGAAATTTATTGGATATTTTAAACTTTTTTTAGAAATAAAAACCTGAAAAGTGGGGCGTGCAATATTATTCAGCCCCTTTACTTTCAGTGTAGCAAACTCACTCCAGAAGTTCAGTGAGGATCTCTGAATGATCCAATGTTGACCTAAATGACTGATGGTGATAAATAGAATCCACCTGTGTGTAATCAAGTCTCCGTATAAATGCACCTGCTCTGTGATAGTCTCAGAGTTCTGTTTAAAGCGCAGAGAGCATCATGAAGACCAAGAAACACACCAGGCAGGTCCGAGATACTGTTGTGGAGAAGTTTAAAGCCGGATTTGGATACAAAAAGATTTCCCAAGCTTTAAACATCTCAAGGAGCACTGTGCAAGCGATCATATTGAAATGAAGATCAGACCACTGCAAATCTACCAAGACCCGGCCGTCCCTCTAAACTTTCAGCTCAAACAAGGAGAAGACTGATCAGAGATGCAGTTAAGAGGCCCATGATCACTCTGAATGAACTGCAGAGATCTACAGCTGAGGTGGGAGACTCTGTCCATAGGACAACAATCAGTCGTACGCTGCACAAATCTGGCCTTTATGGAAGAGTGGCAAGAAGAAAGCCATTTCTCAAAGATATCTATAAAAAGTCACCTGGGAGACACACCAAGCATGTGGAAGAAGGTGCTCTGGTCAGATGAAACCAAAATCGAACTTTTTGGCCACAACGCAAAACGTTATGTTTGGCATAAAAGCAACACAGCTCATCACCCTGAACACACCATCCCCACTGTCAAACATGGTGGTGGCAGCATCATGGTTTGGGCCTGCTTTTCTTCAGCAGGGACAGGGAAGATGGTTAAAATTGATGGGAAGATGGATGGAGCCAAATACAGGACCATTCTGGAAGAAAACCTGTTGCAGTCTGCAAAAGACCTGAGACTGGGACGGTGATTTACCTTCCAACAAGACAATGATTCAAAACATAAAGCAAAATCTACAATGGAATGGTTCACAAATAAACGTATCCAGGTGTTAGAATGGCCAAGTCAAAGTCCAGACCTGAATCCCATCGAGAATCTGTGGAAAGAGCTGAAAACTGCTGTTCACAAACGCTCTCCATCCAACCTCACTGAGCTCGAACTGTTTTGCAAGGAAGAATGGGCAAAAATTTCTGTCTCTCGGTGTGCAAAACTGATAGAGACATACCCCAAGCGACTTGCAGCTGTAATCGCAGCAAAAGGTGGCGCTAGAAAGTATTAACGCAAGGGGGCTGAATAATATTGCACGCCCCACTTTTCAGTTTTTTATTTCTAAAAAAAGTTTAAAATATCCAATAAATTTCGTTCCACTTCACGATTGTGTCCCGCTTGTTGTTGATTCTTCACAAAAAATTACAATTTCATATATTTATGTTTAAAGCCTGAAATGTGGCAAAAGGTTGAAAAGTTCAAGGGGGCTGAATACTTTTGCAAGGCACTGTAAATTGGATTTACCTAGACACTCTCGTATGTCTAATTCTTTTCATGTGTCTCTCCTGAAATCGGTTTTCACAGTTCCATTGAACGAGGCCATGTCTGGTGAGACTCCTCCACCTCCAGTGATCATTGATTCCTGCTTCAATGAGGGTTCCTGCTTCAGATGTGCTAGACCCAGGTCTTATAGCAGACTATCATCAGCAACACCCAGAGAAGCCTGCGCCCTGTCCTAGGGGTCGCCCTAGACACAGTTCTCCCAGTTCGTCCAGTGTTCATCCCGGAAATCGTTCTAGGGGTCGTCCCAGAAAACCCAGTTCTGTCCAGCACATGAGTAACGTCAACAGGGCGCCTAAAAACTTTGCCAGAGGCCTAGATCACGGGCGCCCTCGTTCCTCGGATCACCCGGATTCTTCCGGAGGGGGTACTGTCACACTTCCTGGAATCCATATGTTTATGTAAATACTTTATCTTGTTCTTCTTTTTATATTTTGGAGAGTTTCAAACTAAATTTCGTTGTACACAAGTATAATGAAGGTTATAAATAAAGGTTCTTCTTCTTAAAAAGGTGGAACAGGAGCATAATATAGTTTATATCAGAATACATCGGCACACACACAAGTTTTATACAGTATTTCTGACCTTATCGTTCTCTACAAAACATAATACCCACACTGCATTGCAAACAATATTTATTAACTTCCAACTCACTATAGAACATTCAATCCCTGCTGGTCACGTAGCCAAATTTATTTATTTCATTATTAAAATATATTATTAAAATAAATTATCATTTATTTTTCCTACTAAACCCCTCGTCACTTCTTGTGCTTTGTTTTCGTGACAAAAGGTAGTTTGGGAGATCAGAGAAGCTCGCCCCCTATCGCCGATCAGTTGTGTAGTGTGAAAACCACACCGACTTGAAAGACTCCCGATTACAAGAGATCCAGTCGTGTAGTGTGAACTTGGCATTACTTGGGATGGTTCTACTGTGTTTAAAAAGCAATTTATGATTCATACAGACTCCTAAAGTCATTCACACGTCACCCAACCAACATGCTGTGACTGTTTAGGGAGAAAGTGAGTTAAAGGTGATTCTAAATGATAGGAAATGTGTAAATACAAACTGAATTCTAAAAAAGTTGGGACAGTGACAATAATGCCCAAGATTAATGTGTCGTCACCGTCTGGAATGAGATGCGTGCTGTCAAAGATATGAGACTTTAATATGTAGGGCTGAAACAAAAGCCAGAGGAATACCGAACCAAAATATCAGAGCAAAAACACAGTCCAAAGGGGTGAAATGGAGACGGAAACAGGATCAAAAACCAGAGAAAATCACTGGGAAAATAAAGCACAAACACGACAAACCAAAAATCAGAGTGGATGTACAAAAATGGGTCAAACACAAGGAAACCTGCAGCTACAGAATAGGGGCAAGGCACATAAACATGGCTCCAGGAGCACAAAGAGGCTCGAGTCGTGACATTTACAGATTCGTATGCAAATTAAGGAATTTTCTCTCTCATTATCATATGAGGTCAACATGTGAAATGTGAAAGCTTAAAAAGCCTTGTTTTCAGCAATGTAATTAATAATATTAGTTAGATATATTCTTTATATTTTGTAATATCACACGGCTGTATGTGTATCAGTATTGACCATTTTTAGATCAAACATACAGACAGAATCTCACATCGCATTTACACTGGCCATCGTGCTTTAAATAAATGCACATATTTGCAAAAATGTCCAAAATAAGGAGCATTAAGGAACATTGCATTCACACACACAAAAAAATTTCAGCATATTTTTAATTATTTTATTGAAGCATCAACATTTATACCAGTACAAATGATTTGCAGTATAAAGAAGCACTGAAAGCCAGAAGGAAAATGGACAATGAAAAAAACATTTTACAAAATGATAATAGAGCTGTTTTACAGAGCACAATCAAGTTTTCTAAAATGTACAAGAGCAAATCATACTAAGCATTTATTGAAAAAGATTTTAATTAAATTACAGATTGATTTGTTGTTTTTGACTACGCTTGACCTTCAAATGATTTGGATACCTGGGCCGACTCCACTGGATTTAAAAGCCAAATGAACTTGGTCTGATTAAAATGTAAATATGTTCAGCAAAAAAAATAATTGTGCCAAACTTGCAAATAATTAGATCAACTAAAAACCATTTTACCAAACATTTTACATTGTGACCCAAAAAGGTGAGAAATAACAAAGTGACTCTAAACCTTTAAAGTGTGTAAATAAATAAAACCTATTTTTAAAAGTTGGGACAGCAGCTGAAGTGCAAATAAAAAACAGAAAGCAGTGAAGTGTTTTTGAACAAGAATTTAATTGAAAGCAGCACAAAGAAGAAGAATTATTGTTTCATCTTATCAGCTTCTTTCTTATTTTGCAAAACTCAGATATATTATACAATATATAAAGTGAAATCTTAAGAAATAAGAGGCTCCTTACTTTACTCAAGTAAAAATATCATCAGCATTTTTGTTTTGTAGATCTATATTGAGCGGGACACGACCCTGTCAATATTCTCAAATACACACAGATCAGCCATAAGATTAAAAGCACCTCCTTGTTTCTACAGTACACTTTCTACACAAATGCAAACAACTGAAGCTAACGCTGAGCTAACTCTGTCCACACGTCCCCGTCACTTTTTTTATTTCAATTGTAGCCATCACATTTAGAATGAGCATATATTTCAATACCATCTCTTATGTACAACTAAATATTTAACATAAAAATAAACATTTTTAATCTTAAACATTAATATATACGTATATATCTATATATCTATATATATACAGTATATATATATATATATATATATATATATATATATATATATATATATATATACACAGTGTATCACAAAAGTGAGTACACCCCTCACATTTCTGCAGATATTTAAGTATATCTTTTCATGGGACAACACTGACAAAATGACACTTTGACACAATGAAAAGTAGTCTGTGTGCAGCTTATATAACAGTGTAAATTTATTCTTCCCTCAAAATAACTCAATATACAGCCATTAATGTCTAAACCACCGGCAACAAAAGTGAGTACACCCCTTAGTGAAAGTTCCTGAAGTGTCGATATTTTGTGTGGCCACCATTATTTCCCAGAACTGCCTTAACTCTCCTGGGCATGGAGTTTACCAGAGCTTCACAGGTTGCCACTGGAATGCTTTTCCACTCCTCCATGACGATATCACGGAGCTGGCGGATATTCGAGACTTTGCGCTCCTCCACCTTCCGCTTGAGGATGCCCCAAAGATGTTCTATTGGGTTTAGGTCTGGAGACATGCTTGGCCAGTCCATCACCTTTACCCTCAGCCTCTTCAATAAAGCAGTGGTCGTCTTAGAGGTGTGTTTGGGGTCATTATCATGCTGGAACACTGCCCTGCGACCCAGTTTCCGGAGGGAGGGGATCATGCTCTGCTTCAGTATTTCACAGTACATATTGGAGTTCATGTGTCCCTCAATGAAATGTAACTCCCCAACACCTGCTGCACTCATGCAGCCCCAGACCATGGCATTCCCACCACCATGCTTGACTGTAGGCATGACACACTTATCTTTGTACTCCTCACCTGATTGCCGCCACACATGCTTGAGACCATCTGAACCAAACAAATTAATCTTGGTCTCATCAGACCATAGGACATGGTTCCAGTAATCCATGTCCTTTGTTGACATGTCTTCAGCAAACTGTTTGCGGGCTTTCTTGTGTAGAGACTTCAGAAGAGGCTTCCTTCTGGGGTGACAGCCATGCAGACCAATTTGATGTAGTGTGCGGCATATGGTCTGAGCACTGACAGGCTGACCCCCCACCTTTTCAATCTCTGCAGCAATGCTGACAGCACTCCTGCGCCTATCTTTCAAAGACAGCAGTTGGATGTGACGCTGAGCACGTGCACTCAGCTTCTTTGGACGACCAACGCGAGGTCTGTTCTGAGTGGACCCTGCTCTTTTAAAACGCTGGATGATCTTGGCCACTGTGCTGCAGCTCAGTTTCAGGGTGTTGGCAATCTTCTTGTAGCCTTGGCCATCTTCATGTAGCGCAACAATTCGTCTTTTAAGATCCTCAGAGAGTTCTTTGCCATGAGGTGCCATGTTGGAACTTTCAGTGACCAGTATGAGAGAGTGTGAGAGCTGTACTACTAAATTGAACACACCTGCTCCCTATGCACACCTGAGACCTAGTAACACTAACGAGTCACATGACATTTTGGAGGGAAAATGACAAGCAGTGCTCAATTTGGACATTTAGGGGTGTAGTCTCTTAGGGGTGTACTCACTTTTGTTGCCGGTGGTTTAGACATTAATGGCTGTATATTGAGTTATTTTGAGGGAAGAATAAATTTACACTGTTATATAAGCTGCACACAGACTACTTTTCATTGTGTCAAAGTGTCATTTTGTCAGTGTTGTCCCATGAAAAGATATACTTAAATATCTGCAGAAATGTGAGGGGTGTACTCACTTTTGTGATACACTGTATATATATATATATATATATATATATAAAACTTTTTGGCAACAGTTTGAGGAAGGCCCCTTTTTGTTCCTTTATGACCAGGCCCCTGTGCACAAAGAGAAGTTAATAAAGAATAAAGATGTGATTTGTAGAAGTGGCCCTTACAGAGCCCTGATCTTAACCTGATCTGAACACCTTTAAGATGAAGTAGATTTTCCAATAAACACTCCAGAATCCCTCACAAATGTGGGTGGCAAAATTCATATTACTGTCATGTTTTGCAATGGGGTGTCCAACAAGCTCATGGTCAGGTATTCATATACTTTTGGCCATGAGGTTTATTTCACCAAGATCAAACTGACGAAACTGCAAGCAGCTTTTACTGTTTACCAAAAGGTTCCTTAAAAATCATTGATACAGATACCCACTCCCAGCAGGGCTTTCCACATCCACCATTACTCTACTGCTGCACTCCCCATTCACTGGCTCCTGTAACTGGCCTCATGATCCAAAAAGTCAAAACTAGACCTACATACAAGCATTTTTCTCTGTACCATGTACACCTAAACTCACCCTCAGGACTTAAGATCAATAGTAATGAGTCAAGTGAAAGAATGAACTTTCTGTTTATTTGATAGAACTGATGGTCTTAAGAATTAATCAAAACATAAAGAATCAGTTTTTACTAGTTAAACTCTCACTAACCAAGAAATAAAGAAATAAATGAACAAAGTGTACAAATAATAAATAAACATGCTTATCCTAATTCTCTCTAACACAGTTTACATTTCTACTAAATAATGTTGAACAATAATGGCTGTAAATGTAACTTTATACAAGGATTTTGTTAATGAAAGCATTTAATTAATTAGAGCATTTATTTAACAGAGGTTAAATTGTCCAGGTACTAAAACTATGATTTAATCCCCCCAAAAAGATGAATTAGGGGTCACCTGGCTGTTTATTCTACTATATGAAGAGATTTCTGCTGCATGTAGAGGTTTCTTCTGCATGTGGAGATGTCAGCTTGTGAAACACGACTCCATCAGGCTGCTCTCTCCATTTAACTCTGGTGGTTCCTGGCATGCCGAGCTCAGTCAGTTTCTGTTTGATCTGAGGGACAGAATATTGACTTTTAGTCGGGTAAACATGCTGTGAAAACTGAATTACTATAGTACAGCCAGTGCTAGATTAAGATTCAGGTTCTTGTTGCTGTAATGAGGAGAAACTGTATAAAAACACGACCCACCATCTCCAGGATCGCCGTCATTACTGCAGGATTGTTTGCATCCTGATCCAGCTGAACCTTCAACCTGATCTGCAACTGTTCTGTGTTTACTGCATTTGGACACACACACACATACACACACAAATACACAGTTTATTATACACTTGTGTTTTTAAAAGAAGCCATTTTTAGTGTTTCAAAACATATTTGGAATTGGCTCACCTAAGTAACAGAAAAAAGGCTTCAAGTCTGAGCACAAACCATCAGCAGCCTTATTAGAATATATGTAACCACAGTTTTCATTATTCAGGGCGTTATCAGGTTGTCCAGACATCCATGTAATTGCAGAGCCACTGGTCTGGTCTGACCACTTCCAAGTGTCTCTGTACAGGCCAATCCAAGTTGCCAAGGCTAAATCATAAATCTTTCCTTTCACAGCCGAGTTTTCTGCAGCATCTCTTACGATGGCCAGGTCTGTGTGATTCTGCCTGCAGAATTTCTGAGCATCTTTCCAAGATGTTTTAATATCAAAGTAATAAATGTACCTGTCGGCTCCGGTGTACCTCTCTGTGGGATTGAAAAACACATAATTAACACATGCTGTTAAATATAGAGGTACATTGTGTTGGAAACTCTGGAACTCAGCAGATTGCAATGGGGAGCCATAGCAGGCACACTGTTCTAGCATCTATACCAAACAGTAAGCAGCTCTGGACCAGGCCAGTGGCACCAATACTTTAGCCTTGGTCTCAGTACAATGAAATTGTTTTTCCACGTATCTCGGCTTTGTTGTAAGCTGCGGTCAGATGCTATGCTGTGCTATGCTGAAAGTTTATTAATATTTACTGTTTCTTAAAAGATAAAATAAATGTTGTTACTCACCATCAAAGCACACAAAGGGCACAACATAACCACATCTTCCATCACACCAAAGGCCCAGTTTAGGATTAATATAACCACACTCTTGTATTCCATTTGCGTTGTCAGGTTGAGGTGGACTGCTTGTCAAATACCAATTTGTATAAACCGGTGTCTCATTTTTGTAGGACCAGCGCCAGGTGCTCATGTTTAAATACAGTCCAATCCAAGCGCTGGAGGTGAACTGATACTTCAGAGCTTCATTCTGAAGTTTGACCAGTTCATCACTAGTTGAGATGGTAGCCAGGTCGGCGTAGTTGGCTCGGCAGTAGGTCTGTGCATCGTTCCATGTTTTTGTTTGCTGGATTAGATGGTACTAACGGGAGATGGAGAGGACGAGGGGTGTGAGTCCTGTAAATTAGATTTTTAGTATTAGTAGGTTTGTGATGATACACACTATGGTGAAATGTAGAAACACTTTTTAATTATTAAAATAAGGTCTCAATCACACCTGTTGCTAACAAGGGTTTTTAATTTATTATATAAAATAAAGACACAGTTTTTGGGGAAGGTCCTATCATGTTTTAGCACGACACTGCCCATCTACACACACAAACTCCAACAAGATCCAAACTGAGCTTGCTGAAGGCTTTGTGACACCCACTGGTGTTTCTTCATGCCTAACTTGTCAAACCATGTCTTTATGGACCTTGCTTTGTGTACAGGGGAAGAGTCAAAGCTGAAAGCATATAGTTCATTTTATACACACTTTGGTTCCATTCATGAGAGGACAGGTAACATAAGATTCATCAGTTCAAGTTTTAAACTCAGTCATGGACAATTTATCTTCGATTCATCTCACTTGCACGTCTTTGTACTGTGGGAGGAAACCGGAGCTCCCCGAGGAAACCCACGCAGACACGGGGAGATAAATAGTGAAGATACACCGATCAGCCATAACATTAAAACCACCTCCTTGTTTCTACACTCACTGTCCATTTTATCAGCTCCACTTACCATATAGAAGCACTTTGTACAGTGGTGTTCAAAAAAATAGCAGTGACTTTAAAAAAGTGAATAAAGCACAAAATCATTATAGTAACTTTTATTTCCATAAATGCAAATGCACTGAAAATAACTACACTTTCAATTCTAAATCAAAACATTAACTAAATGTAGCCAGTTTGTGTTAATCCTTTACAGAAAGTTAAGAAAAATGAATATTAGGCTGTTCAAAAAAATAGCAGTGCCAGCATTTTTCTTTAAAAACTAAAAAAAATGTATCTATAACATGAAAAAATGTTTGAGGTTTCACTTTACTTTAAATGACTGAACTAATATTTAGTGGCATAACAATTGTTTCCGAGATCTGTGTTGCATGGAGTCAACCAACTTCTGGCACCTCTGAACAGGTATCCAGTCCAGGATGATTAGACTACATTCCACAGTTCTTCTGCAATTTTGGGTTTTGCCTCAAAAAAACATGTTTCAGTTATCAGTCCACAAGTTCTCTCTGGGATTGAAGTCAGGGGATTGGGCTGGCCACTCTATTACCTCAATCTTGTTTGTCTGTAACCAAGATGTTTTGGGTCATTGTCATGTTGAAACACCCATTTTAAGGACATTTCTTCTTCGACATAGGCCAACTTGATCTCCTCAAGTATTCTGATATATTCAAACTGATCCATGAACCCTCGCATGTGATAAATAGGCGTAACACCACGTGCTTTACTACCTTCACAGTGTACTGTGGCTTGAATTCAGTGCTCGAGGGTCGTCTGACATACTGTCTACGGCCACTAGACCCAAAAAGAACAATTTTGCTTTCATCAGGCCACAAAATGTTGAGCCATTTCTCTTTGGACCAGTCAATGTGTTCCTTGGCAAATTTGAACCCATTCAGGACACGTTTTTATCTTAACAACGGGACTTTGCAGGAGTTGTTGCTGGTAAATTGGCTTCACTTAATCATCTTCTGTACTCACTGGTAACTTCAGATGTTCCTTGATCTTTCTGGTGGTGATCATTGGCTGAGCCTTTGCCATTCTGGCTATTCTCTGATCCATTCGAACAGTAGTTCCACGCTTCCTTCTGCGTCTTTCAGGTTTTGGTTGTCACTTTAAGGCATTTTAGCTGAGCAGCCAATAATTTGCTGCACTTCTCTGTATGTTTTTTCCCTCTACAATCAACTTTTTAATCAAAGTACGCTTTTCATCAGAACAATGTCTGGAACAACCCATTTTACCCAGTATTTCAGAAGGAAATGTGCTATGACCAACCTGTGCAACATTTGCCCCCCTCCTACATTAAATAAGGGCCAAAATTGACACTCGTTCTTCTGCAGAATGAATGACTTCACCAATTGAACTCCTCACTGCTATTATTTTGAACAACCCCCTTTCAATCAATGCTTCAATTACTCAGAATGAGTGGGATGCATGTCCTAATTGTTGGGTTTGTTTTGTTTTCATTACTCTACTACACTTTCAAGTGAATTTTTTGCTATGTAGAAATATCACTTCTACTAAAAACAGTGATTTATCAAGTTAATGGTGTTGGACTGCTATTTTTTTGAACACCACTGTAACTGTTAATTATTAACTGTGATTAACCACAATTTTGGGAAAGCTTGGTTCAGTTTCACTAGCCACACCCAGGCCTGATTACTGCCAGACCTGTACAATCAAGAAATCACTTAAATAGAACCTGTCTGACAACATGAAGTAGCTAAAAGATCTCAAACAGCAACACATTATGCCCTGATCTGAAAAACAGATGAGAAACAAAGTCAGGGGGCAAATACTTTTTCACTGTAAGTTGAACTTATTATTAATAATATTTAAAAACATAATAAGACAAAGAATGTGTGGGAATTACAATTTTTGGTTTACATTTTTTGTTCCCTTTCTTGTTTTTATTATGTTGTTAGTAACATGAGGTTTGTCAGTTTAAACATCACACTTTTCCATGTGGATGACTGAACTTGCTGAAGGTCAGAAGCGCAGGTGTAAGCAAACCAGGACATGGTGCATTAAGGTTCATACTTTTGCAGTCAAAAACATTCAAACATGTTTGGCACATTTGTGTCCACATAGGTTTCCTCCAGGTACATAGGTTTCCTTCAGTCTCTTTAAACATGCAGAAGATGGATTGGTTGCTCTGAACAGCCCAATGTGTGATAGTCAGTGTACTTCCCCCCAGACCTACAAAGATGCTGAGCAGGGTGAAGTCTTAATCATTATTGATGTGTTGATAACATCTCTCATGCTGACGTTACCCCAGATGTTATCCTAAAAGGTTGCACACTCACCCGGGGCATATCCTGGACCTGGTTTGTTCTACCCCCTGTGTTTCCCCTTCCAATCTGCATGTTGGAGAGTTTCATGTTTCTGATGACGGAGCTGTTGTATTTGACCTATTGCTATCTCTCCATTCTAAGAGAATGCACACTCCTCGCAGTATTACTTTTAGAAATCTTAGAAATGCCAGCCTCGCTGTTCTTATGAATACCCTCGATCAGTTCCCTATTCCCCAGACCATGACATCCCCTGAGGATCTGGTCATTCACTATAATAACAACGTTTCAGCCACACTTAATCTGCATGCTCCTCTTCACAAACGTGTTGTGACCTTTCGCCATTCTGCCCCTTGGTTTACTCCAGAGCTCAGGTTAATGAAAGCGAGAGGCCGTCAACTGGAGCGCCTCAGTGAGAGTGAGAAAACTAAACTGACAGTTCATGCGGTTGCTTATAAAGATCATATCATTGCATATAAAACTGATTTAAAAAAGGCTAAGGTAGATTTTCATTCCGCTAACGTCACTAACTGCCAGGGAAATCCAAGAGCTCTGTACTATTGTACAGTAGTACTATAATGTAGTATAATCTGTACTATTATGTGTATTGTTTGTACTACTATGTGGACTATTGTGTGTATTATTGTGTTATCACCAAAGCAAATTCCTCGTATGTGTAACATACCTGGCGAAATAAAGTTATTCTGATTCTGATTCTCTCTTTTCCACAATAAATAAACTGCTGCAGCCTGCTAATAGTTTCCCACTTACCCCCTCATCAACTCTCTGCAGTGACTTCTTGTCATTTTTTTAATGGGAAGGTTAATAACATCTACTCAGAGTTTCAATCTGTTACCTGCCTTCCGGATTGTATGGATTGTCCTCCAGTTAACCACTGTTTGTCCATTTTTCCATCCTATTGATGATAGCTCTGTAACCAGGTTTATTAAGGGCTCCAGATCGACCACTTGTATACGCTGTTGTTTTACCCCGAGGGCATTCTGATGGAAACCTGTTTACCCGCCGAGGTTAAGGATTGAAGTCGAGACTGCAGTGCCAATGATGCTGCTCCTGCCGGATGTGACGGGTCTGGTGTAATTGCACCAAGAATGACAAGAACTCACTACGGACTTTATTGAAGAATAGACCGAATAACAACTCTATTATTATTTATTTATTTATTTATTGCCAGTTATAACTTAGTTTATTTAATTCTGTGTTTGTAGGATTTGTGTAAATCCTATTTATTTAAAGTATCCTCCAGGCCACCCAAGAAGGACGGAGGGCCCTGCTGAGTCTGGTTCCTCTCAAGGTTTCTTCCTGTCATTTTCAGGGAGTTTTTCCTGTCACAGTCGCCCTCGGCTTGCTCATCAGGGGTTTTTGTATCTGTCGGTCCTGGATTTTGTAAAGTTGCTTTGAGAAAATGTCTATTGTAAAAAGCGCTATATAAATAAAGTTGACTTGACTTCACTTGGACCCCTTGTCTACCTCCCTGGTTAAAGCATGTTTGACATCACTTTGTCCGCTTATCATTAAGATCATAAATGCTCTCAGCTCAGGTCTTGTTCCCCCTAACTTAAAGCTTGCTAGCATTACTCCAGTGCTAAAGAAGCCTGGACTTGTGCCTGATGACTTCAACAATTATCGTCCCATATCTAACTTCCCTTTCCTGAGTAAGATACTTGAACGTACAGTTTTATGTCAACTCAAGGAGCATCTGACCTCTAACAACCTTTTTGAACAATTTCAGTCTGGTTTTAGAGCTAACCATAGCACTGAGTCTGCCCTCGTGAGGGTTATGAATGATTTACTGTTGGCAGCTGATTCTGGCCTAGTAAACAATCTTGTTCTGCTTGATCTTACTGCAGCGTATGATAAAGTCTGTCATGACACAGTGCTGCACAGGCTGGAGAGCTGGATAGGGATCACTGGTACGGCATTGGCGTGGTTTCGGTCATATCTTACTGATAGGCAGCAGTTTGTTTCTCTGGGCAGTTTTAGGTCGGATACTGTAGCTCTCTCTCATGGTGTCCCGCAGGGTTCTGTTCTTGGCCCCCTTCTTTTCATATTTTACATGCTTTTTCTTGGTGATATTATCCGACAACATGGTCTTCAGTTCCACTGTTATGCGGATGATACTCAAATTTACATATGCACAAAACCCTCCGATACACTACCTCCTGATGCCCTGATCAGCTGTTTAGCTGATATTAAAAAGTGGATGGCTGAGAACGTACTGAAACTGAATAACAACAAATCTGAAGCCATTCTTATTGCATCACCTTCCACATTTAAGAAGATTGGTCAACCTACAATATCTATCCCAGGGTTCATCACATCCTCTGTGGTCCAGGTCCGCAATATTGGTGTTATTCTGTATTCCACACTTACCCTGAAGGCTTGTATAAACAAGATAACTGAAATAGCCTTTTTCTATCTCAGAAACATCGCCAGATTGTGTCCTTCTCTTCCGGGCTCCGTAGCTGAAACCCTCATACATGCTTTCATCACATCCAGGCTGGACTACTGTAACTCTGCTTTAATTGGGCTTCTTTCCAGTAGTCTAAATAAGCTACAGTATGTTCAGAATTCAGCAGCCAGATCTTGGGAACACATCACTCCAAAGTTAAAAGACCTTCACTTCACTGGCTTCCAGTCCAATATCGCATACACTACAAAGTACTCCTTTTGGTAGTTAAGTCCCTGCATGGTTTGGCTCCTGACTATCTCTCTGCTCTGCTGTCCAGATACTGTCCTACACGTTTGCTCCAGCCTGCTGATGCCAGTTTGCTTTCTGTACCTCCTGCAAAGCTGTGCATGTATGGTGAAAGAGCTTTTAGTGTTGTAGGCCCAAAGTTATGGAACACCATCCCTCTATCTCCACACGTCCAGCATTGCATATTTTTAGGAAGCAATTAAAAACATATCTCTTTAAGATTGCTTTTCCTAATTTCTAGTTTTACAGAATATTTGTTTTTTAATTTGTATTTATTTTCAGTTTTATTTTTCCTACACTTACTACTTTTATCCTGTGGTAAGTTTGTGGTAGTATTATTTTACTTTCTTATGTTTTATCACTCGTCTCTATAACTTTTATGCTGTCCTCTTTAAACTTCTTTTGATTTGTAAAGTGTCCTTGTGTATCCTGAAAGGCGCTTATGAATAAAATTCTATTATTATTATTATTATGGTCTGATGAGTTTGGTTAGAAAAATTAAACTCAAACTGCAACCAGCCATTAAACCTTAATCCTACTGAACACAGTCCAAAGACATGCATTCAGAATAATTGGAGACACTAAATTGCTTTTAGTGTGTGTGCGTGCGTGCGTGCGTGCGTGCGTGTGTGTGTGTGCGTTTGTGTGTGTGTGTGTGTTTGCCCTGTGATGGACTGATGCCCTGTCCAGGGTGTGTCCAGGCTGTTTTACAGAGCACAATAAATTTTCCTAAAATGTTCAAGAGCAAATTGTACTAAGCATTTATTTTAAAAGATTTTAATTAAATTACAGATTGGTTAGTTGTTTTTGACTACACTTGACTTTCAAATGATTTGGATACCTGGGCCGTCTCCACTGGATTTAAAAGCCAAATGAACTTGGTCTGATGAAAATGTAAATATGTTCAGTAAAAGAAGAATTGTGCCAAACTTGCAAATAATTAGATCAACTAAAAACCATTTTACTAACACATTGTGACTTAAAAAAGGAAGGTCAGAAATAACAAAGTGACTGAACCTACAAAGTGTGTAAATAAATTAAACCTATTTTTAAAAGTTGGGACAGCAGCTGAAGTGCAAATAAAAAACAGAAAGCAGTGAAGTATTTTAAACAGGAATTTAATTGAAAGCAGCACAAAGAAGAAGAATTATTGTTTCATCTTATCAGCTTCTTTCTTATTTTGCAAAACTCCAATATATTATACAATATATAAAGTGAAGTCTTAAGAAATAAGAGGCTCCTTACTTTACTCAAGTAAAAATATCATCAGCATCCAGAAAAGCTAAAGAAATACGACTTCTGTGGATTTCAGGCAAGGCCGTAATCTAAGGTGAAGGTTGTCGTTGGTGACACCATGGCAGTGTGTATGGGGTCGAGGTTTAAATAGTTGACAAATGAGTCCAATAATAACCATCCAGCTGTGTTACTAAACTTTAATAAATGTACAGCTGCTCTTTAACAAGGGCCTTTATGGTCAGATAATCCTATTCCTTCACATTCAGCGTTAAGCCCTAAACAATAATAACAACAAATTAAAAAAACAGTGGTCACCTATAAATAAAAATCCCTTTATTATTTTTATGTATTGTACAATCGTATCAGCCGACTTATTAGGAGAGTTTTTAACTTTGCTCCCATCAGTAGAAACCCAGAAGTAAGGTGTGTCTTCTAGTGCTTGCTGAGCAATTTCCACAGAATGCAGCAGCATCACAGTGTTGAGAGTCTCTGTGTTAGTACGTGCACGTAAAAATCAGACTTATTTTAACAAAACAGATGCCCTCCTAAAAAGACCTAAAAACAAACCAATGCAAAAACATACACACCGAACAGCCAGTGCAGACTAGAAAAGCCGAGTCCCAGACATTTTTGGTGATTAGAAAAATCCCGTCCGGTCGCATTTTTTAGGTCTCAAAAAGAGGACATGTCCGGGAAAAAGAGGACGTATGGTCACCCTACGTAATCACAATATACACCGATCAGTCATAACATTAATATCCTGTGGCTTAAACAAACACAAAACTGATACACCCCATCAAACCCAAGGCACTTAACACAAACTGTGACTTACAAAGAGTCCCCCCCCCCCACTTTACTATAACCTTGTGCCCCTTCCTGCCCAAACATGACTGTGCCCCTGTGCAAAATGTTCACACAGTGAGCTTTATAAAGACACCACTGTAGGTGTAGAGGAGGAAGGGAAGGGTGATTTTAAAAGTTTTACATGTTTGGAGTTTGATGTCTGATGTGAAAGAACGGTAAAGTTTTGTCTCTTACATACTGAAGGTTTTCTTTGGGTCATTTAGTGAAAGTCACAACACCTGTAACCTCGACTTGTTTTGAGTTATGAGATCTGCAGTATGATGTTGTTTACTATTTGTTGGTGATGAAAAGAAGGCTGCTCTATAGAATCCACAATTAATGCCAACTTCAGTGCTTATACAGTTTGAAAGTATTATGGGATGGTCTGTACTAAAATAACACATTACACATCCCTAAATGTTTTAAATGTTGTATCAGCATGTTTATTTCTATTATATTTTAATTAAAAACAACTGTTGTGAGATATATCTACTTGTCCTGTGTGCATTACACAAGAGAGACCCCCCCCCCCCCCGTTAAAAAAGTAACTCAGTAATGTTTACTCTGAGTACATTTTAAATGAGTTACTTTTTACTTGAGTAGATTTTTAGACTAGTAATTTTACTCGTACTTAAGTACTTAAGATTGTAATTAAATTACAGATTGATTTGTTGTTTTTGACTACCCTTGACCTTCAAATGGATTTAAAAGCCAAATGAACTTGGTGTGATGAAAATGTAAATATGTTCAGTAAAAAAATAATTGTGCCAAACTTGCAAATAATGCAAATAATTAGATCAACTAAAACCAACCAAAACATTGTGACTTAAAAAGGTGAGAAATAACAAAGTGACTCTAAACCTACAAAGTATGTAAATAAATAAAACCTATTTTTTAAAGTTGGGACAGCAGGTGAAGTGCAAATAAAAAACAGAAAGCAGTGAAGTGTTTTGAACAGGAATTTAATAGAAAAGAATTATTGTTTCATCTTATCAGCTTCTTTCTTATTTTGCAAAACTCCAATATATTATACAATATATAAAGTGAAGTCTTAATAAATAAGAGGCTCCTTACTTTACTCAAGTAAAAATATCAACAGCATCCAGAAAAGCTAAAGAAATACGACTTCTGTGGATTTCAGCCAAGGCCGTAATCACAATATACACCGATCAGCCATAACATTAAAACCACCTCCTTGTTTCTACACTCACTGTCCATTTTATCAGCTCCACTTACCATATAGAAGCACTTTGTAGTTCTACCATTACTGACTGTAGTCCATCTGTTTCTCTACATGCTTTGTGAACTCCTTTCACCCTGTTCTTCAATGGTCAGGACCCCCACAGGACCACCACAGAGCAGGTATTATTTAGGTGGTGGATGATTCTCAGCACTGCAGTGACACTGACATCTAAACCTATAAAATGTGTAAATAAATACAAACCTTTCACCTTCCAGCAAAGACGATTTAACCTGCTTGTCGGCCCAGGGGCTACGGCTGGTTGTGGGCCCCCACGTATAGTTTTCATAAAATCAGTACACAACACAAGACAACAGAGTTCAGTGGCGTAACTAAGAGCTCATGGGCCCCAGTGCAAAAAATCATTTATATGTATTTATATACTGATATTTCATTGTCTTTTAGTTATTTTTATATTTTACTTAACAAAAATATTGTTGTGTTTTTACTTTCGCTATCGTGGCAGTTTACCGCTAGCATTACCCACTTGCTACTGTAGAGGGTCGGCTCACCTAGCCTATGTCCGGTGGGGGGATGCTACGGGTCTTTGCTGTGTGGTGGTGGAGGTGTGGGAATAAAGGCACACGACAGGGTAGAGTCACTTTAACTGTTTAGTCAGGACTTCAATGAGCGTTACAGCACTTTAGACCGCCGAGCTCCAGAAGGCAAGTCTCATATACAAAACTAACTGCAGAACATCCGAACACACATGTATAAACCTGGTGCTGCATTCTGATTGGCTGAGCTGAATGTCACTCACATACTAGCTCTAACATTCACGTTGCTTAACTGAAACCACCAATCAGAATTACAGCAGCCAATCAACAGTCAGAAATATGAATAACGTGTAAATGATTTACAAAATCATTGGTTTGTAAGCTTCCCCATTTTTATTAACCAAAATAACTAACAAAATAAATAAGAAATAAAACAGCCAATCCCAGGTAAGACCGTGCATTAAATCGCCCCTGCCTTCCAGCATCGTACCAACTTTTTAATGCCATCAGAAAAAAATGTTTTTGGTTGAGCTCGTAGCCACTGATGTGCCGCTGCTTTCACATCGTCATCACATGAAGATCTTCTTCCCCTTAAAGCTTCTTGGCACTAAATCCGGCATCCCTCAGTCTCTCAGACACGACCGATTGCTACTCCTCCCACCCTCACCGTTTCCAACCAAAATATAAAAGTGCAGAAACGTTTTGAAGATCCCTCATAGTTTGTAATAAGTCTACTGACTTTACTTCAGTAAAACATATAAATGTGGGCTTTCAGAATGACAGGACCCCCCCCATGTTAAATTCATAGCTATGGCCTTGTTCAAGACTGACCGATGGATGCAAAATTGAAATGTGGCTTGAAGTCCAACTGAGGTCCACAATTTAAGTTCATTTTAGAAACAATGGACGTTACGTTCTATGGGCCAAAGAAAACAAGGACTATCTGGTCTGCCCACTGTCCAAATCTGTCTTCTATTTATAATAAACTACATGGCCAAACGTATTTGGACACCTGACCATGAGCTTGTTGGACATTCCATTTTAAAACAGAGTGACGTCTATCTGATCCTTTTAGCTATAACAGCAGCCACTTATCTGAGAGGGGGCAGCTGTAGCCTAGTGGTTAAGGTACTGAACTAGTAGCCAAAAAGTCACTGGTTCAAGCCCCACCACAATGTACAGGTCCTTCTCAAAAAATTAGCATATTGTGATAAAGTTCATTATTTTCCATAATGTAATGATAAAAATTAAACTTTCATATATTTTAGATTCATTGCACACCAACTGAAATATTTCAGGTCTTTTATTGTTTTAATACTGATGATTTTGGCATACAGCTCATGAAAACCCAAAATTCCTATCTCAAAAAATTAGCATATCATGAAAAGGTTCTCTAAACGAGCTATTAACCTATTAACCAGTGGGAAGTCTGTGGGAAGGAAAAAGTGTGGCAGAAAACGCTGCACAACGAGAAGAGGTGACCGGACCCTGAGGAAGATTGTGGAGAAGGGCCGATTCCAGACCTTGGGGGACCTGCGGAAGCAGTGGACTGAGTCTGGAGTAGAAACATCCAGAGCCACCGTGCACAGGCGTGTGCAGGAAATGGGCTACAGGTGCCGCATTCCCCAGGTCAAGCCACTTTTGAACCAGAAACAGCGGCAGAAGCGCCTGACCTGGGCTACAGAGAAGCAGCACTGGACTGTTGCTCAGTGGTCCAAAGTACTGTTTTCGGAAATCAAGGTGCCAGAGTCTGGAGGAAGACTGGGGAGAAGGAAATGCCAAAATGCCTGAAGTCCAGTGTCAAGTACCCACAGTCAGTGATGGTCTGGGGTGCCATGTCAGCTGCTGGTGTTGGTCCACTGTGTTTTATCAAGGGCAGGGTCAATGCAGCTAGCTATCAGGAGATTTTGGAGCACTTCATGCTTCCATCTGCTGAAAAGCTTTATGGAGATGAAGATTTCATTTTTCAGCACGACCTGGCACCTGCTCACAGTGCCAAAACCACTGGTGAATGGTTTATTGACCATGGTATTACTGTGCTCAATTGGCCTGCCAACTCTCCTGACCTGAACCCCATAGAGAATCTGTGGGATATTGTGAAGAGAAAGTTGAGAGACACAAGACCCAACACTCTGGATGAGCTTAAGGCCGCTATCGAAGCATCCTGGGCCTCCATAACACCTCAGCAGTGCCACAGGCTGATTGCCTCCATGCCACGCCGCATTGAAGCAGTCATTTCTGCAAAAGGATTCCCGACCAAGTATTGAGTGCATAACTGAACATAATTATTTGAAGGTTGACTTTTTTTGTATTAAAAACACTTTTCTTTTATTGGTCGGATGAAATATGCTAATTTTTTGAGATAGGAATTTTGGGTTTTCATGAGCTGTATGCCAAAATCATCAGTATTAAAACAATAAAAGACCTGAAATATTTCAGTTGGTGTGCAATGAATCTAAAATATATGAAAGTTTAATTTTTATCATTACATTATGGAAAATAATGAACTTTATCACAATATGCTAATTTTTTGAGAAGGACCTGTATACAACTGTGTCTGAGTACAAATGCAAACAACTGAAGCTAACGCTGAGCTAACTTTTCCCACACGTCCCCACCCCCCCTTTTTTTTCCCAATTGTAGCCATCACATTTAGAATGAGCATAAAATTAAATACCATCTCTTATGTACAACTAAATATTTAACATAAAAATAAACATTTTTAATCTTGAATCTCTCTGTACCTTGTACACCTAAACTCACCCTCAGGACTTAAGATCAATAAGTAATGAGTCAAGTGAAAGAATGAACTTTCTGTCAGTTTTTACTAGTTAAACCGTCACTAACCAAGAAATAAAGGAACAAAGTGTAGAAATAATAAACAAACATACTTATACTAATTCTCTCTAACACAGTTTACATTTCTACTAAATAATGTTGAACAATAATGGCTGTAAATGTAACTTTATACAAGGATTTTGTTAATGAAAGCATTTAATTAATTCGAACATTTATTTAACAGAGGTTAAAGTGTCCAGGTACTAAAACTATGATTTAATCCCCCCAAAAATATGAATTAGGGGTCACCTGGCTGTTTTTTTCTACTATATGAAGAGATTTCTGCTGCATGTAGAGGTTTCTTCTGCATTCGATTCTTTCAGCTTGTGAAACATGACTCCATCAGGCTGCTCTCTCCATTTAACTCTGGTGATTCCTGCCACGCCGAGCTCAGTCAGTTTCTGTTTGATCTGAGGGACAGAATATTGACTTTCAATAACAAGATATTGTAAGCAGTGTAAAAATGCTATGAAAACTAAATTATTGCAGTACAGCCAGTGTTATACTGAGTACAGCCAGTGTTATACTGTATAAAAACATGACCCACCATCTCCAGGATCGCCGTCATTACTGCAGGATTGTTTGCATCCTGATCCAGCTGAACCTTCAACCTGATGATCTGCTTCTGTCCTGTAGTTACTGTATATGGATACACATACACACAAATACACAGTTTAACTTGTGTTCTAAAAAAACCAGCAAGTTTTAGTGTTTCAAAACATTTTGGGATTGGCTCACCTGAGTAACAGAAAAAAGGCTTCAAGTCTGAGCACAAACCATCAGCAGCCTGATCAGAATATATGAAACCACAGTTTTCATTTTTCAGGGAGTTATCAGGTTGTCCAGATGTCCATGGAATTACAGAGCCACTGGTCTGGTCTGACCACTTCCAAGTGTCTCTGTACAGGCTAATCCAAGTTACAAAGTTTACATAACCAATCTTTCCGTTCATATCCAAGTTTTCTGCAGAATTTCTTACGATGGCCAGGTCTGTGTGATACTGCCTGCAGAAACTCTGAGCATCGATCCAAGATTTCCTATCAGGGTAATAAACGTACCTGTCGGCGCCAGTGTACCTCTCTGTGGGGTTAAAAAACACATAATGAACACATGCTGTTAAATATAGAGGTACGTTACACTGGAAACTCCTGAACTCTGTCTTACATATAGAATAGAATAGAATAGAATAGAATAGAATAGAATAGAATAGAATAGAATAGAATAGAACGCCTTTATTGGTCATATATACATATACACGTGTACAGTACAACGAAATTCTTTCTTCACATATCCCAGCTTTTTTTAGAAGCTGGGGTCAGATCACAGGGTCAGCCATTGTACGGCACCCTCTGGAACTGAGAGGGTCAAGGGCCCAACAGTGGCTGCATGGTAGAGTCGGGATTCAAACTCTCAACCTTTCAGTTGATAGCCCAAAGCTCTACCCACTCGATCACCACTGTCCCTGTTATGCACACAGAAGTGAACTATAAACTAGAACACATCCCCTCAGACACATGTGATGCTATTGGGCTCTTTCCACCAGCATCAGATTCCTACACAGAACCGTAACATGCACAAAAACATGCACATCCTCCAGCACTTGTTCTAGCATCTATACCAGACAGTAAGCAGCTCTGGACCAGGCCAGTGGCACCAATACTTCAACCTTGGTCTCAGTACAATGAACTTCTTTTCCCACGTATCTCAGCTTGGTTGTAAGCTGGGGTAGATACAGGAACAGGAAGATAAACCAATGCTGTGAGATATAGTTAAATGTTAAGTCATGCTGCAACTGCTGACTGAACCCTAACTGTGTGCTATTTTTGGCTAAAATTTCCCAGTATTTTTCAATTTGTAAAGTGACTGTAAGTTTCTTCATGCCAGGACCTTCAGACAGATCTGTGGGATTTGTTTAAACACCTAAAGTTAAAAACAGATGATTGTGTTACACTGAATGAAAGTTTATTCATATTTACTGTATTTTGATTTTTAAGAACACTTTGGTTCAGATAAGTTACTTCTCAGACAAAAAGATCAAATAAATGTACTCACCATCTAAACACATAAATGGATAAAGAGAACCACATCTTGCATCACACCAAACACCCAGATCAGCATTAATATAAGCACACTCTTGTATTCCCTTTGCGTTGTCCGGCTGAGGTGGAATGCTTGTCAAATTCCAATTTGTAAAAGCTGGTGCCTCATCTTTGTAGGACCAGCGCCAGGTGTTGACGTTTACATACATTCCAAACCAAGCGCTGGAGGTGAACTGATACTTCAGAGCTTCATTCTGAAATTTGACCAGTTCATCACTAGTTGAGATGGTAGCCAGGTCGACGTGTTTGGCTCGGCAGTAAGTCTGTGCATCGTTCCATGTTTTAGTTTGCTGGATTAGGTAGTACTTACGGGGGGGGGGGGGGGAAGGACGAGGGGTGTGAGTCCTGTAAATTAGATTTTTAGTATTAGTAGGTTTGTGATGATACTCTATGACAAAACGTAAAAACATCTTTTAATTATTAAAATAAGGTCTCAGTCACACCTGTTGCTAACAGGTGTATAACACTCATTATATAAAATAAAGACACTGTTTTGGGGTCCTATCATGTTTTAGCACGACACTGCCCATCTACACACACAAACTCCAACAAGATCTAAACTGAGCTTGCTGAAGGCTTTGTGACACCCACTGGTGTTTCTTCATGCCTAACTTGTCAAACCATGTCTTTATGGACCTTGCTTTGTGTACAGGGGAAGAGTCAAAGCTGAAAGCATATAGTTTATTTTATACACACTTTGGTTCCATTCATGACAGGACAGGTAATTACTGGTGACACAAGATTCATCAGTTCGAGTCTTTAATGTCAAACACAGTCATGGACAATTTATCTCCGATTCATCTCACTTGCACGTCTTTGTACTGTGGAAGGAAACCGGAGCTCCCAGAGGAAACCCACACAGACACAGGGAGACATATAGGGGAGATACCTGTATATACACATATATAAACACAGAAACGTTTTACCTTAGCATAACATGAAGATGAACAGCAGGCGCTCCATTCTGGCTTTTATCTAATAAGAAAGACATTTTGTAAACACCTCTCAGCAGGGGGACAATAATAATATTTTATTATTTTATATAATAATAACAGTATTTAATAATAATAGGATTAACAGTAACAGTATGGAAGTTGTACAGTGAGAATCCTTGCCTGTACATTTCATAGGTTCATCATTGCAGTGACCTGTGACCATTTCCTTTATTAATTGCAACTTAATATCTCAAATTCTGATTAAATACCACACAGGAAAAATAATATGTGGACGCCAGACCATGAACACATTGGGCAAATTGTTCCAAACGTCATTAATATGGAGACTTTGGGCCCATTCATTCAAAAGAACATTTGTAATGTCAGGTACTGAAAATTTACAAAAATCAAAATCCCTTGCTCATCAAAATGTGAATTTATGGGCCTCCTCTGTGCTGGAACAAGAATGAGCCCTCCCAAAAATGTTTGATGCATTAAATTTATTGTAAATTACTGATTTGTTATAAAGACTGTGGCTGAAACTTCTAATCCTGATCATTTGGAGAGCATCCACATACTTTTAGTTATACACTTTATGTCATTGCAGTCTTGTGATTTACGTGATTTGTACGACTGCTCTTTATCTGTGATTTGTTCGAAAATATAAAACAAATTAGATTAAATATCAAGTGAAATAGAGATTGAGGTTCTATAATGTCATTTAACTTTGTATTTATTTCTCATTAATGATTGTTAGACTACAGATTGCAGACTTCTCTGTGCCTATAAGAAATATGCCCAACACCCATTAAAAAGTAGATGCAACCGTGGTCTCCTGCCAAGGTTGATCAAAAAAAGTAATTAAATGTGATCAAATTACCTGAAAATGGAAGAATATCTCTGGCTGAATCTTTGGCATCAGTACGTCTCAGGTTCAGGTTATGAAGACAATAAACTGATAGTGGACCTTGCTGGACTTGATGTGTCTGATGTAAATCACCCGTCCACATTTTCCTATCGTCCATTTAAGGCTTGGATGGAAATTAGCAACATTTGATGATGGAGGAGGTGAAAGACAATAATAAATAATAATAACACAAACAAGGTGTTTATATTACATTTAATTAATCATTAAATAAAGAAAATAAATGATGCAGTATTATAGAGTGCTAAACTGTAGGACCTAAAGACCTAAAGTTACAACATGATATGCCACTGAAGACGAGGCGAGGTGAGTGGTCAGGTCACTGTCATGCTCTGACACGAAATCTAACAACTCCAGGTAATTCTCCTTGTCTGATGCACCTGCTCCTTCATCGTGACCTTGGAACAGCAGCTCCTCCTTTAACAAGGTGTTTCAAAACACTCCGGTTCTTCCTTTCATTTTCATTATCACACTGTGACATTGTTGTTTATCCAGATGGAGCTCTATTCCGGTGGCCCAAAAGGTTTTAAGGTGAATAGGAGCTTTTAGTTGACTCCAGGAATTCTGATGGCGATGGGCCTAAATCACAGAATCCATCTTTAGCCCAAGACCCACTCTCTGAGCCGAACAGCAAGCAATCCCAGCAGTTAAACTTTTGCTCCTTAATGGATCCTGTCATCCTGTTATATCATGTGTACCACGCAACCTCAGAGCCACTAGTCTTGCTCGACTTGATTCTCCACCCAGGACTCGAGGAAGACGAGCATCAAGGATCTTCTCTGTACCGGCACCCAAGTGGTGGAACGAGGTGGAAAAAACTATTAAAAACCTTCATCACCTCTTTACTAAACACTTATGCTGACTTGTACTTGTACACCTTTAGTTCTAACTGGGTTTCAGCAGATTTGTGTTCTTGGACTGTTGTACTTAAACTAGAGTAAGGTAATGTTTACTATGGAAGCTCTTCTGTAAGTCGCTCTGGATAAGAGCATCTGCTAAATGCCAAAAATGTAAATGTGTGTAATTGCTGGGGTTGAAATGCTTCTCAAAGGCTTATAAAAGTTTTTTTTAACCAAATTAAGCTCTGGGGTGAGAATTAACTCAAACTTGGATAATAAATTCACAGCAATTTCCTCACCACTGATGGTCTGTAACGCGTTACTTAGTAACGCGTTACTCTAATCTGACCACATTTTTCAGTAACGAGTAATCTAACGCGTTACTATTTCCAATCCAGTAATCAGATTAAAGTTACTTATCCAAGTTACTGTGCGTTAATATTTTTGTCATTTTCCTTAGTGAAAAGATATTTTTGCTTTCTTCTTGGCAGGGGCGGAGCCAGGGGGTGGCCAGTGGTTGCCATGGCCACCATAAAGTAATCTTCGGCCACCCCCCTGGCCCCCCCACCACCGCTTTGCTGGCAATTTTTTTGCGGAAGCCTTTCTGTACGCAGGAGCAGCGCACCTCAGATGAGTAGTTCTTCACCAAAACAGTGCAGTAATACACTCAACATAAATGTCAACCACCAACACCATTACAGAAGTACAGTAGTACTATTTAGTAGTATTCGTGGCGCGCTACGAGTAAATCACTACGAGTAAATCGCTACGAGCTATCACTGGCTGGGCCAGTGATAGCTCAGTGGTTAAGGTACTGGACTAGTAAACAGAAGGTTGACGGTTCAAGCCTCACCACCAAGTTGCCACTGTTGGGTCCCTGAGCAAGGCCCTTAACCCTCAATTGCTCATCGTGTTCAGTTCATTGTGTAAGTCGCTTTGGATAAAAGCGTCTGCTAAATGGTAAAAATGAAAAAAAATGAAAAAATGAAAAGCGCCAGCTGGCTCTGCGCATTCCAGTGTTGCCAGATTGGGCGATTATCCGCCAAATTGGGTGGATTTTGTTGGAAAACAATTTAATAGCAGGTAAATAACACTTCTATTTAAAAGAAAATCTTCCGTTTCAAGAAGCTCCAGCATTGTAGAAGGCTATTAAAAGTAAAGTCAATTTTCAATGCTGATTTAGCGTAATAGTGTTGGTCAGTCTGTATCATATTGTTGAAAGAAAATTAAAATTTGTTTTCCATGCATTCACACTAGCATGTTCTGGGATTCAATTGAGTCTCATCAGTACACACAAGTTGGCAGCCAAATGATAAAGTATTGCAAAGGAATATCTTTAAAATATTCCGCATTATATAACTAATAAAGTAACTTGTAATCTAACTTAGTTACTTTTAAAATCAAGTAATCCATAAAGTAACTAAGTTACTTTTTAAAGGAGTAATCAGTAATCAGTAATCAGATTACTTTTTCAAGGTAACTATGCCATCACTGGTCCTCACTAGCAAAAACGTTACTCTAGGCTTGGACCAACAAGCGATCTAACTTTGTTTTGCTAGTTTTGTGTTCCCACAGCGAGTATAATTTGTTATAAAGTCAGCAATAACAAACCCCTTCATTTAGAGGGACGATATAATTGGTCATTTGAACATGTTCTCTGCTTGATTAATTATAGCTAAGCCCACTGAGGTATTACTGATGTCCCGACGCTTTTTGTGTCACCAACAGAGAGCGACAAAGGGACTTCTTTCATTTTAATTAGAGTTTTATTCACATGTTTTTTGTTACTTCGCTGGTTCCGCTCTGTTGGAAAATAAATATTGACCCTTTATTTGATTAAAAACCCAGAGATGTGCTAAATAAATTACCAATGCCTATTTTTCTTCTTTCGTCTGCAGATCATTCTGGTCCTTATACAAGATTTAAGATAAGATGAGATAAGATAAGATGATGAGATGAGATGAGATAAGATAAGATAGGATAAGCCTTTTATTATCCCAGAGGGGGAGATTTGCAATGCAGCTTCAAAAGTATGGAGATATAAAAGTGTTTAAACGTTACGAAATATAAAGATATCTAAAAACATATCTAAAAGTTACAAAAATACTGTTTTAACTGTATTTTAATTTGGCACAGTTTTTACGCTGAGTGCTTTTCCTGATGTTCTTACTTGTATCTAAGACTTGGACCAACACTACGAGCGCACTCCAAAGTGCAAGTCCTAATTGCTAGGAAGTTTGGTAGCTAAGTGGGTAGCACTGTCGCCTCACAGCAAGAAGGTCCTGGGTTCGATCCCCAGGTGGAGCGACCCGGGTCCTTTCTGTGTGGAATTTGCATGTTCTCGCCGTGTCTGCGTGGGTTTCCCTTCGGGTGCTGCGTTTTCCTCCCACAGTCCAAAGACGTGCAAGTGAGGTGAATTGGAGATACAAAAATGTCCATGACTGTGTGTGACATTAAACTTGTGAACTGATGACAATGTTCAGGCACTGTCACTAGGACAATTCTTTTCGCTAGGGGGCAGTGTTAAACCCTCAGGAGGGAGAAGAAGGGTAAGTTTGAGAGGGAAAATGCTTCTTTGTGGCAATTTCTAGCATGCAGGACAATTTTATGCTCCTTAGGCATGTTTTTTAGCCCCTTGTTGGGAGAATCTACTGTTCTTTTAGCCCACTGTAAGTAACTTTTGGATTGTGGACATGTGTATGTTTTCTTTTAATAGGGAGGAAACAGTGTGTTACCCCTCTAGTTATAACTGTTTATGTTTTCTTTTTCAGAAGGTTTTTTTTTTCCCTTTTACAGCTGATTTTGGTCTAGAATTGTGCCAAATGCAAATCTGCTGGTTTGTGGTACTCGGAGGTCATCCGGGTTTTGTATACCCAACAACTGTTTAGGACCAACTCTACAGTCATCTTTCCTACAGAGGCTTCCAGACTAGCAGTCACAGCAAAGGGATTATTGGTGAACTGGGACATCCATCACATAGGAATGGAATATTGAACTGTAACTGGACTCTTTGGAACTTGGTGAGACTGTTTAAGTTTACCTGCTAAAAGCTATTTGCAGAGGGACTTTTTATGTTTATTTTTCTTTTTTTTCTTTTGTTATCACAGGCATGGGGCTATATTATATCATGTGAAACTTTCCTATGGTGATATGGTGGTGATTTGTATGTCTGTACACAGTAAAGAGAAACAAATGTTTAATTTGCAAAGTGTGGATGATACTATTCTTGCCCCTTTTTAATTCTGTTAACCTCATTCTTTTTGATAAAGTAGACCCAGTGAGTGTTACAAACTGATGAATCTTGTGTAATAATAATAATAATAATAATAATACTTTCAATTTATATACCCAAGGTCGCTTTACATCGAACAATAAACAGTTCAGTGAGGTACAAAATGAAAGCATAGTTAATTGAAGAGATGGGTTTTTAACAGAGATTTAAATTGTGGAAGTGAAGAGACAGAGCGAAGAGAAGAAGGGAGAGCGTTCCACAGAGTGGGGGCAGCCACACTAAATGATCTGCCACCCAAGGTTGACAGCCTAAATCTAGGTGTGGCCAGCAGGCCAGCATCGGAGGACCTGAGTGAGTGCCTGGGTTTGTAAGGTGTCAGCAGATGGGAGAGGTAGACCGGGGCAAGTTAATGAAGGGCTTTAAAAGTAGGGAGTAGCATTTTAAATTGGAGGCATTTATGCACAGGGAGCCAATGCAATTGCTCCAAAACCGGGGTGATATGGTCGTGTTTTCGAGTGGATGTGAGGATCCTGGCCGCAGCATTTTGAATACGTTGTAGAGGGCGTATCGACTTGTTAGGAAGACCATAGAGCAATGAGTTGCAATAGTACAGCCGAGAAGTAACAAAAGCATGGACCAAAAGCTCTGCTGTCTGAGGTGAAATCATGGGGCGAAGACGAGAAATGTTACGTAGGTGGAAGTAAGCAGACTTTGTGATGGAGCGGATGTAGGGCTGAAAAGTTAAGAGAGGGTCGACTGTCACACCAAGGTTCCGTGCAGTAGCAGCAGGAAAAACAGAGGTGTTCCCAATGAGAAGAACAGGGCAAGAGAAAGAGGAAAGTGCAGCTTTCGAGCCAATATACAGAAGCTCAGTTTTATCGGTATTTAATTTAATATTTAAGATAATTCGCCCGCAGCCATAGGTTGAGATCTTGAAGATACCTGGAGAGAGCAGTAGGAGGAAAGGGATCAGAGGGCCTGAGGCTAAGGTAAATCTGTGTGTCGTCCGCGTAGCAGTGGAATTTTAACCCGTGATTTCGGAAAATTTCACCCAGGGGAGAGATGTATAGAATAAATAGCAGTGGTCCAAGGACCGAGCCCTGAGGCACACCCTGATGTATGTATGCATTATTTGAGACATGGCACCCTAGCTGCACAAAATGTTGCCTGTCAGAGAGGTATGATTTAAACCATGCAAGTGGCAGGCCGGAAAGACCAATATTGGACAGTCTGGACAGAAGAATAGTGTGGTTTATAGTATCAAATGCGGCAGTGAGGTCAAGAAGTAGAAGCATAGAGACATCAGGCATCAGTAAGGAGGCACAGAAGGAAATAAAGAGGTGATCAGATAGGCCGGTAGAGTGCCCAGAGAATTTACTGACAATCCCATTATTAGAACAGATGACATCTAGAATATGACCATGTTTGTGAGTTGGAAAATCGACATATTGAATTAAGTCAAAGCAATGTAACAGAGAAAGAAAATCAGATGCAACAACAGACCCAGTGTCAAGGGGAATATTGAGATCCCCGAGAACCATTAGTGAGGGGGACAGTGAACTAATGACTGTGAGAACTTCACTGAGTTCAGATAGAAAATCATGTACTGAGCTTTTAGGTGGGCGGTATATTAGTAGTAGAGTAACTGGACGTGGGCCAATAATTTTTAAAGCCAGACATTCAAATGAAGAGACAACTTGGACATTGCAAACAGAAAGGTTGATCACTGGACTACATAGTACAGCCAAACCCCCACCCCGACCAGAAGTTCGAGGTGCTGTAAATGGTTTAAATCCAGGTGGGGTTGCTGCGTTTACATGGATGAATTCCCCAGGTTTCTGCCAGGTTTCAGTCAAAAAAAACAGATCGATGTGATGGTGGACAATGTAGTCCTGGAGAATTGTGGCTTTGTCTGTGAGAGAGCGGAGTAACTACCGTTCCTGTCATGAATGTAAGTGTAAAACATGACGTTAAAATCCTAATAAACACAAACAAACGAATTATTATTGCTAAGCCCACTGAGGTATCACAGCTATCCTGACGTTCTTTTACCAACAGAGGGCGACAGAGGCTTCTTTACTTTAACCCGCCACATTCCAACACAAATAAAATAGGCAGGTATGAATAAATTGATTTGCTAAATGTAAATTTAAATGTAAATGTTGATTGTCGAATTATGAGTAGATGAAATTAGAAGCTTTCACTTTTCAAAAAATATTTTTAGAATATTTTACAGTATCTGACGGTACTCTGATGGTTCCCCTGTGTTGGAAACTACATAATGACCCTTTATTTGCTTAAGGTGTGTTATGTTAAATAAACTACCCAGATGTGTGCTTAATAAATTGCTTATCTAAGATGCATTATTGTATAAAACAAAAAAACACAGATAATTAAAACCAAAAACACACAGTGGGTGTCAAATTTCAGCAGTCATTCGAAGGTGAAACTGAAAGTGAAGTTTTAGCCTTTACCTGCATGATTGTGTTTTTCTAATTCAGCCACACCCTCACTGGAGGGAAATTACACTTAATAGTTTATGTGTTGACTCTTTTTGACTTAACTTCTTACAATTAGACTCGATTCTTTGGTCTTCACCAACAAGTACAAAGAATAATTGCCGTGAGTGTGAATGCTTGCCTGCCCTGTGATGGACTGGCGACCTATTAAGGGTGTTTCCTGCTTTTCGCCCAATGAATGACCCTGACCAGGATAAAGCGATAAATTCATGAATTCATTGTCTGCTGCACCATCGCTTTATCCTGATCAGGGTCGCACTGGGTGCCATTTACTGAGCGAAAGGCACCCAATGAAACACCCCGGACAGGCCCAGAGCACTCGGAGTAAAACCACACAGACCCGGGGAGAACATGCAAACTCCACACAGAAAGGACTTCGATCGCCACCCTTGAATATTAAATTGTACCTGAAAATTGAGGAATGCAAATGATCAGATTATTCAGATTCATCAGATTTCAGGTTCCTATTAAGAAAATAAACTGGTTGTGGCTCGTGCTCCTTACAATTAGACTCGGTTCTTTGTGAGTCGGTTCTTTTAGCGAAACAGTGGGAGTCGAATCGTTCGTTGTGAGTTGGACTCGTTAAATCCCAAAACTGATTGTAATACTATTTTAAAAATACATTTCACACTAGATCATGTACAAAAAAGACAGGGAATCATTCATTCTCCCACCCATTCATTACTCACTTACTTACTTCATCACTTACTTACATCACTCGTGGCTGGTGAGGCAGCGACTCTTTTAGAGCAAGATTTACAAATATATGAATTCAATAGAGTTGCTTAAATTCACCATTTAGTTGGCTGCTTGCACATTAATAACTGGATATGTTTCTTATCTCATATGAGAATTCTTTACATACACATATAGGTGATGTACATATTAGGCCCAAGAAAAACGTTACATTTTGAAGTTTGAAGCAAACCGTTAAGCTTCAGCAGTGGACTGCTATATTTATTACCTCCTTTTAGATGTAGAATCTTCCACTTCCGACTTTTCTTCTGTATGAATGCGCCGAGTGGGATTGTGATTGAGGACATGAAATTGAACACATAAAATTGGGCACCTTTTATTAAAGCAGATAAAATTGGGTCAAAACCAGCCAAAAATCGTGTTTAAACAGTGTCCATGAGTTCATACAACCGTTTATCTTTACCCATTTATCTTCTGCCAATCTACCTTCTGCTGATTCCATAATATCCCGTCCAGAAAGAAGTGAAATAATATCATAGTTTTTAGGACAATACAAAGCTCTTATATTTCTAAAAGCAAATATGAATTAAGAAAACTTGTTGCTCATGTAATTATACAATCAGCTGTATCTTGTAGAAACCTTTTAAAAAGGAGGCTGAGATGGTGCCCACTTCACAATAATGACCATGGTGTTTGAATTGGATGTCCAACAAGCTAACTGGATGTCTAACAAACATGTTTTTGCAGAAAATTGCTTTAAATAAATACAGAATACGCAAAATCCTGCATTTTCTCTTTCAAATGACAACAAATGTGACATATGCAGTGAAAAGAACCACACTCATTTGTTTTCATTTTTTATTTTAGCTTTATGAACATTAGTACATCCATCTTACCACCAGAATTTTAAAGTAGTGCTATTTTAAATAAAGATTACTTAAACATTTTAATTAACACAAACAAAATTATGTGGTTTACAAAGCTAAATGTTTAGTGTGAGTATTTACGGTCTGAGGTTGTAACTCAAATCTCTTCTACAGAGATTACGTGGTGCACTAGACAGTGTTTGTAAACAGTTATCTCGTCCACTGTATAGTGCACTTCCATAGGGAGCTTGGGTGCATTTGAGATGCCGCCTGTTAGCCGAAAAGCTAACTTGCGTCGTATTTTAAAGCAGTGCGGGAGTTACACCAACGACAAAACATAGCAGATATATTATTATATACAGTGTTAAAGCAGCCAGATATAATTTGACATCTTAATTACTAAATAAATAATTTAAAATACAGACTGAGTTTTCTGTCAAGATACACTATATTGCCAAAAGTATTCGCTCGTCTGCCTTCACACATATGAACTTAAGTGACTCCCATTCTTAATCCATAGGGTTTAATATGAATCAACTGGTGATGTGACAGGCTTGATAAAGTGGAACTCCTGCCCAGAACCTTGACCTTAAACCCACTGATCATCTTTGGGATGAAATGAAAAGTGAATTGCCAGCCAGGTCTTCTCCTGAGGAAAGTGACTAAATAGTACAGAATCTTGTAGAAACCTTTTAAAATGGAGGCTGAGATGGTGCCCACTTCATAATAATGACCATGGTGTTTGATTTGGATGTCCAACAAGCTAACTGGATGTCTAACAAACTGCATCCGACGCTTTGCATTGTACTTGGTAATGTAAGGCTTGGATGCAGCTGCTCAGCCATGGAAACCCATTCCAAGCTCTACACACTGTTCTTGAGCTCATCTGAAGGCCACATGAAGTTTGTTGGTCTGTGGCGATTGACTGCAGAAAGTTGGCGATCTCTGGGCACTATGAGCCTCAGCATCCGCTGACCCCGCTCTGTCATTTTACGTGCTACCACTTCGTGGCCACTACTGTGGAATATGTAGTAGTGAGGACATTTCATGACTGGACTTGTTGCACAGGTGGCATCACGGTACCACGCTGGAATTCACTGAGCTCCTGAGAGCGACCCGTTCTTTCACTAATGTGTGTAGAAGCAGTCTGCATGCCGAGGTGCTCGGTTTTATACACCTGTGGCCATGGAAGTGATTGGAACACCTGAATTCAATGATTTGGATGGGTGAGTGAATACTTTTGACAACATAGTGTAACTTGATTTTTGTACGTGAATAAAGTTTACGACCTGTATGATTTTATGAGCTGTGCTATTTGAAAAATTTTGCTTTTTACGCTTATTTAAACAAATCCACTCCCACTATGCTTTAGCAAGCACAGAACAGGTACACCCCATCAAACACAACACACTTAACGAAAAAGGTAACTTACACATTTAACATTAAACACGAAAACAAGATTTGGCATTCAGCATTTGGAATACAACATGTGTATGCAATTCACCATTTTAGTCCACAAAAATCCACTTTCATCCCCTAAAAATACTTTGGCTGTGCCTGTGAGGCATCATGGGACAAGATTTAAAAGCCAAATGAACTTGGTGTGGTGAAAACGTAAATATGTTGACAGGTGTATAAAGTCAATGACATACTTCCAACCTCGTGTCCTTTCCAAGGGCCAAAGAAGTGATTCAAACCTTGTGCCATTTTCTGCCCGAACATGGCTGTGCCCCAGTGTATGTTCACACAGTGAGCTTTATAAAGACACAATTTGATGATTTTGATGAAGAGGAACTCGAACTGCAACCAGCCATTACACCTTAATCCTTTTTGGGGGTGAATTTAACACCGCACATTAAACCTTTCCCTAAATTGTTTGGGATTATCTAAATTGTACAAGATTATTTAGAACAGTATAGATAATTGTTCTATACAGGGGGCTTGGTGGGTAGCACTGTCGCCTCACAGCAAGAAGGTCCTGGGTTCAATTCCCAAGTGGAGCAGTTTGGGTGCTTTCTGTGTGGAGTTGGCATGTTCTCCCTGTGTCTGTGTGGGTTTCCTCCAGGCACTGTGGTTTCCTTCCACAGTCCAAGGACATGCAGTCAGATTAATTGGAGACATTAAATTGCCTTTAGGTGTGTGTGTGCTGTGATGGACTGGTGACCTGCCCAGGGTGTTTCTTACCTTTCGCCCAGTGAATTGTACCCACCGTGACCCCGAATCAGATAAAGTCGAGTGGTAAACCAGACAATGAATGAATTAATGTTCTACACAGGATGTCTGAGGTTGTTTGATTACCTTTGACTGATCGTTTGCTTACCTGGGACAGTTTTACTGTGTTTAAAAAGCAAATGTACTTGGGCAAAAGATTTGATTCATACAGACGTCACTCACATGTCACCTAACCAATATGCTGTGACTGTTTAGGAAGAAAGTAAGTCAAATATAATTCTAAACCAATGAAAATGTGTAAATACAAGCCCTAAAAAATTTATGTAATATACTCATTGGGACAGTGAGTATAATGCAGTTAAAACAGAAAGCAGTGAATTGTACACTGAACCTTTTTTAATGATCCTGTTTACAGGTCCTTATGCAAATTAAGGTCATTTCTATATCATTAACGTATGAGATAAACATGTGAAACATGTGGAAGCTTGGAAAGTACATTCTGATAAAATACTGTATATTCTTTATATTTTGTAATATCACACGGCTGTATGAGTATCAATATTGACAATTTTTAGATCAAACATACAGGAAGAATCTCACATCGCATTTACACATTTAAATAAATGCACATATTTGATCATGCTTTGCAAAACAAAGACGTGCAGTAAATCACGGCACAGTGACCCACACCAAAGAGACACAAAAACATAATTGCTGCTAACCTTAAGTTCTGTTCTACAAAAATGATCATCTCTGTGTTAGTTTATTAAGAATATAATCCATCATTTTGTAAATGTGTGTCTAGTCATTTTGGATGTATACAAGCCTCTGTGTCTAAATGCTTTTAGACTGTCACAACAAATGTCCAAAATGTCTCCTCACCTCAATTCTATTAAACACCTTTTGGAATGAACTGGAAGCCAGAACTTCTTGTTCAGTCTTAGTGCCAGAGCTCACATGGACTTTTTTGACACTTGGGGCACAAATTATTACAGACACTTCAAAATTGTGTAAAAAAACCCAGTACGGGCGCCCAGGTGGCGCAGCGGGATATTCCGCTTGCACACCAGCACCGAGTTTCTGAACTCCCCGGTTCGAAACTCAGTGTTGTCACCGGTCGGCTGGGTGCCATCTAGCGGGCATAATTGGCAGTGCCTGCAGCAGATACTAATTGGCCACCGTATCTGCAGGGGGGGGGCCAGACTATGTGTGTGTGGGTGGGTCTTCATACGCTGTGTAAGGACCCTGATTGGCGGAAGAGACGCCTGTGCAGAATGCAGGGGCGAGAAGAGAAGGGCTGTGCACGTGTCAGAAGAAAATGCATAAAAAAAAAATAAATAAAAAAGCCCAGTACAAATGATTTGCAGTATAAAGAAGCACTGAAATCAGGAAGGAAAATGGACAAACAATGCAAAAACTTTTTCAAAAGAATAATGGAGCTATTTATAATGGAGAATAATAATGGAGCTATAGTGCAATAACGTTTTCTAAAATGTTCAAGTGTAAATTATATTTAGCATTTATTTAGCCCACTTTAAACAGCATTGAAAGGTAATTTTAAGATTTGTTGTTTTTGACTACCCTTGACTCTAATCATTTGGTTTTTAGGACCGACTCCACCAGATTTAAAAGCCAAATAAGCTTGGTGTGGTGAAAATGTAAATATGTTCAGTAAAATAATTATTTGTTTTACTTGCAAATGATTAGTTGACCTAAAAGCAGACTAACACATTGTGACTTTAAAAAAGGTGAGAAATAACAAAGTGACTGTAAACCTATAAAGTGAGTAAATCAATACAAACCTATTTTTAAAAGTGGCACAATAATTTAATTACAAGCAGCACAAAGACGAATATTTATTGTTTCATATCATCAGCTTCTTGCTTCGGGTTTACACACGTTTTTAACTTTATTTATTAAAAACTTCAAAAACAAATGACATCATTTTTCTACAGTCACCTTCTGATGCATTTTTCCATCTTTTTAATGGCATCAGCATAGTCACTGATGCGCTGCTGCTTTCACATTATAATCACATGAAAATCTTCTTTCCCTTAAAGCTTCCTTGAGCTTCCAAAAAGGTGAAAATCAGATGGAGCTAAATCCGGACTATATGCTCTCTCAGTCTCTTAGACACGACCGATTACTCCTCCTCCCGTCTGTTTATAACCAATTTCTAGAAGTGCAGAAACTTTTTGAAGATCCCTCGTAGTACATAATATGGAGTCTTATTTTTAAGAGTCTACTTACTTTACTTTTTAAAAAAAAGATAAACAGCATCCAGAAATGCTACTGACATCTGTGAACTTTTAGAATGACAAATGTACAAATAAATATTTAAAATAAAAATAAATATTCTTAATCTTAAAAATGAATATTTTGTAACTTTCTGGCAACAGTTTGAGGAAGGCCCTTTTTGCTTCTGTATGACCGTGTCACTGTGCACAAACAGCAGTTTATAAAGATGTGATTAGTAAAGTTGGCCCTTTGACCTTAGCCCCAGTGAATATCTTTAAGATGAAGTAGAATTTCCGGTAAACACACTCCAAAATTTTGCAGAAAGCCCTCCCAGATGTGGGGGGCCAAATCTATATTATTGTGCGTGTTTAAAAACCTAGTGCACTCTCTACATGGATGCATTTTACATCATTCTATGCGCGCTACAGAGAAGTAGGCTGGTCGAAATCCTAGATGCCTTAATATGCTATCTAGTAAGACATCTTAAAATTTTAATGGTATTTTGACTGTAGAACGAGTGAGCATGCTTTGCTGCCTTATCGGCGAAGGCAATCCTAGCATTCAATGCGGCATGACTTTTCTCACAAAAAAAAAAACAAATATGGAGGACGATGCGGGGCAAATGTACATAAATTATCATTGATGTTTAATTTGTATAAAGGTACACAAGTGTCGTTTATTTGCAAGTTCTTGTCAGGGACAATTTAAACGTTTTTGGTGGAAAATGTTATTTGACATGCTAGCGCGTTGTGCCACCTCATCCCATTGGTTTGAATGGCATGATGCCAACTGTGTTAGCTTAGTAAGTGAAACCCGATGTTATCACTGTCTAAGTAGCGCGTTCGAATAAAATGAACTTTCAGTTTTACAGAACTGATGGTCTAAACAATCAATCAAAACCTAAAGAATCAGTTTTTACTTGACAAACTGGCACTAACCAAGAAATAAAGGGGGACAAAACAAACCAAATGAACAAATAATAAACAAACATATACTTATTCTAGTTCTCTCTAACAAAGGGTTAATTTTACAGTTATTGATAATGTTGCACAATAATTGCTGTATGTAACTTTATACAAGGACCTTGTTGCTAAAAGCAGGATTGTTGGTTGATTAATTAGAGCATTTATTTAACAGAGGTTTAAGTGTCCAGGTACTAAAACTATGATTTAATCCCCCCAAAAAGATGAATTAGGCATCACCTGGCTGTTTATTCTACTATATGAAGAGATTTCTGCTGCATGTAGAGGTTTCAGCTGCATGTGGAGATGTCAGCTTGTGAAACACGACTCCATCAGGCTGCTCTCTCCATTTAACTCTGGTGGTTCCTGGCATGCCGAGCTCAGTCAGTTTCTGTTTGATCTGTGGGACAAAATATTGACTTTTAGTTGTGTAAAAATGCTGTGAAACTAAAATATTGATTATGGTTGCTGTAATGAGGAGAAACTGTATAAAAACACGACCCACCATCTCCAGGATCGCCGTCATTACTGCGGGATTGTTTGCATCCTGATCCAGCTGAACCTTCAACCTGATCTGCTTCTGTTCTGTGATTACTGTGTTTGGACACACACACACACATACAAATACACAGTTTAACTTGTGTTATAAAAAACATTTTTTTAGTAAATCAACATGAACTCACCTGAGTAACAGAAAAAAGGCTTCATGTCTGAGCACAAACCATCAGCAGCTTTACCATTAAGTATAAAACCACAGCTTTCATTTAACAGGGCATTATCAGGTTGTCCAGGCGTCCATGTAATTGCAGAACCACTGGTCTGGTCTGACCACTTCCAGGTGTCTCTGGCCAGGCCAATCCAAGTTCCCCAGGTTAAATTAAAAATCTTTCCTTTCATATCTGAGTTTTCTGTATCGTCTCTTACGATGACCAGGTCTGTGTGATTCTGCCTGCAGATACTTCGAGCATCAAACCAAGATTTTCTTTCATGGTAATAAATGTACCTGTCGGCTCCGGTGTACCTCTCTGTAGGATTGAAAAACACATAATTAACACATGCTGTTGAATATAGAGGTACTTTACATTGAAAACTCTTGAACTCTGTCTTATGCACACACAAGTGTTCTATTAACTAGAACCCCTCTGACACATGTGATGGCATTGGGCTCTTTTCACCAGTCAGCATCAGATTCCTATGTAGAACCGTAACATGCAATGCACGGCCAACTGTCGACGGCGTGAAGCACCAAGACTATGTGAGGGGCAGTGTACTACTGTCCACACGAGACCTACCACTGAAGGGCCAGGCCAGTAAACTAGCACCATGATATGTGGGGTCCTAAAAGAACCTGAAGCATATCAACCCACTCTACTACAGGTTACTACAGGCTTCGCGCCCCAGCCTACACCGTGAACCAAATACTAGATGTCAGAAGGGTTCAGGGTAGCGCTCAGTGCCTGGCTGACTGGGAGGACTGCGGCCCCCAAGAACGGTCCTGGGTTCCAGCCCGTAACATTCTAGATCCCAAGCTTATTCAGGAATTTCTTAAGAATTGGGCCAAAAGCATGGGGACATCAGGAGCCGCCCCTAGAGGGGGTATACTGTAAGGGGTCCAGCCATACACTCGACGGCTTGGAGAGGGTGCCGTCGAGGCAGGTGTGTGCAGACTACTGGAACTCCAACTCCCAGTCAGCTCAGCACGAATTAGACTCAATAGGGAACAGCTGAGAGTCATTACCGATGACGGAGAACTCCCGCCTCCACCTGCTTTTAAGCAGACGAGTGAGCGAAGTTCACCGTCGCACCTTCAGCTTGCTTTAACGATATATTGCGTTTGTTATTTTGTTAGGAAAAAGCCGGTAACGTCAAGCCGCATAGCAGGGCAACAGTAGGGCACTGCCCGAGGTAATTTTCACCATTAGGGAAAGCCAGTAATGTCAAGCCGCATAGCAGGGTGACAGTAAGGCACTGCCCGAGGTAACCTTTACTGTTAGGGAAAGCCAGTAACATCAAGCTGCATAGCGGGGCAACGCTAGGGCACTGGCCAAGGTAATTTTAACCATTAGGGAAAGACAGTAACGTCATGCCGCATAGCAGGGCCATGGTAGGGCACTGCTCAAGGTAATTTTCACTGTTAGGGAAAGCCAGTAACTTCACTCTGCATAGCGGGGCGATGGTAGGGCACGGCCCAAGGTATTTGTTTAAACTCCCAAAGTTAATCACAAATCATTGTGTTAAGCTGAATTAAAGTTTATTAATATTTACTGTTTATTGTTTTTTACATTTTAAAGAACACTTTGGTTTAGATGGGCTAATTCTCCGACAAAAAGATCAAATTAATGTTGTTACTCACCATCAAAGCACACAAAGGGCACAACAGAAGTACACCCTGCATCATACCAAACACCCGGTCCAGGATTAACAAAAACACACTCTTCTACTCCATTTGCGTTATCAGGCTGAGGTGGGGTGCTTGTCAAATACCAATTTGTAAAAGCTGGTGTCTCATTTTTGTAGGACCAGCGCCAGCTGTTGACGTTTACATACAGTCCGATCCAAGCGCTGGAGGTGAACTGATACTTCAGAGCTTCATTCTGAAGTTTGACCAGTTCATCACTAGTTGAGATGGTAGCCAGGTCGGCGTGGTTGGCTCGGCAGTAAGTCTGTGCATCGTTCCATGTTTTAGTTTGCTGGATTAGATGGTACTTACGGGAGATGGAGAGGACGAGGGGTGTGAGTCCTGTAAATTAGATTTTTAGTATTAGTAGGTTTATGATGATACACTATGCAGCAAACCGTATTTAGTAACACCTTCTAATTATTAAAATAAGGTCTCAGTGACACCTGTTGCTATCAGGAATATAACATTTATTATTTAAAATAAACACCTTTTCAAAAGTGTGGCACTGTTTTGGGGAAGGTCCTATCATGTTTTAGCATGACATTGTCCACAAACAAAACTCCAACAACATCCAAATTGAGTTTGCTGATGTGAAGGCTTTGTGCAGTCCAACGGTGTTTCTTCACTCCTAACTTCTAAAACCTTCTTGGACACAGGGGCACGGTCATGCTGAAACAGGAAGGAGCCTCCCTCAAACACAGAGCTGGACACAGTTTATTTTATAAAACATATGTAACACTTGTTAACAATGGGTGTGGTAGAAATACTCAACTTAAGTAAGCGTGGTGTATGTATATATTAGGATTTTAAAGTCATGTTTTACACTCTTTGGTTTCATTCATGACAGGACAGGACGTTACTGGTTACACAAGATTAATCAGTTTAAGTCTTTAATGTCAAACACAGTCCATATATCCCTATTTCTTCAGCTGCTCCCGTTAGGGGTCGCCAGTGGATTGTGATCCATATTATTGATTTGGCACAGTTTTTACATCGGACGCCCTTCCTGACACAACCCTATTTATCCGGGCTTGGGACCGGCACTACAATGCACTGGTTTATGCACTAGCCGGTTAGCTCAGTTGGTTAGAGCGTGGTGCTAATAATGCCAAGGTCGCGGGTTCGATCCCCGTACGGGCCACACCCACTTTGGGACAGTGGTAGCCTAGTGGGTAGAGCTTTGGGCTATCAACCGGAAGATTGGCGGTTCAAATCCAGGCTCAGCTATGCAGCCACTGTTGGGTCCTTGAGCAAGACCCTTAACCCTGTCTGCTTCAGGGGCGCCGTACGACGGCTGACCCTGCGCTCTGACCCCAGTTTCCAAACAAGCTGGGATATGTGAAGAAAGAATTTCATTGTACTGTACGACTGTATATGTATATATGACAAATATATACATATATATCCCTATGCATCCTAGCGGCCGGGTACCTATAGAACAATTCAGTGTCTCCAATTAGCCTGGCTGCATGTTTTTGGACTGTGGGAGGAAACCGGAGGCCCCGGAGGAAACCCATGCAGACACGGGGAGAACATGCAAACTCCGCACAGAAAGGACCCGGACCGCCCCGCCTGAGGATGGAACCCAGGACCTTCTTGCTGTGAGTCGACAGTGCTACCCACTTAGCCATCGTGCCACCCAAACACAGTCCATACAGTACACTGTGTTCCAAATTATTATGCAAATAATATTTTCTCAGATTTTCCAAAATTACCTATATGAATTGCAGTCATTATAATTTTCCAGTCATCAACTATTAGAGTACAATTGAAAGGTTTTTGAACAAACTGCCAATGATAACAGTATATTTTTAAAAAAATAAAACACTCAAAATGCACTCAAAATGCATGTTCCAAATTATTATGCACAGCAGAGTTTTCAACCTTTTCATTTTTATAAAGAACAAAAAAATGGTCATTTGTGAAATTATAAGCATTAGCAGGTTATTACAAACTGAAATCAAACAGTTTTCAAGTCAAAACTTTATTCTAGGTGATGTTACATTTGCACATAGGACCCCTTGTTCGAAAGGAGCTTCTGAACTCTCTCGTCCATTGAATTTGTCAGGTTTTGGATGGTATCTGCTTCAATTGTTTTGCATGAGGACAGAATACCCTCCCAGAGCTGTTGCTTAGATGTGAACTGCCTCCCGCCATCATAGACACTCCTTTTGATGATGCTCCAGAGGTTCTCAATGGGGTTGAGGTCAGGGGAGCATGGGGGCCACACCATAAGTTTTTCCCCTTTTATGCCCATAGCAGCCAGAGATGCAGATGTGTTCTTTGCAGCATGAGACGGTGCATTATCATGCATGAAAATGATCTTGCTGCGGAATGCACGGTTCTTCTTCTTGAACCATGGCAGGAAGTGCTGTTTGAGAAACTCCACATACATTATGGAGGTCATCTTTACCCCTTCAGGGATCCTAAAGGGGCCGACAATCTCTCTCCCCATGATTCCAGCCCAAAACATTACTCCACCTCCTCCGTAGCCTTGTTTGCATGGGGTGTCCATCAACCAGCCATTTTCCACTCCATCCATCTGGACCATCGAGCGTTGCACGGCACTCATCGGTGAACAAAACAGTTTTGAAGTCAGTCTTCATGTATTGTTTGGCCCACTGGAGCCGTTTCTGCTTGTGTGCAGTGGATAGAGGAGGTCGACAGGATGGCTTACGCACAGCTGCAAACCTCTGAAGGACCCTGCATCTTGTTGTTCGGGGGACGTTGGAGGCACCAGCAGCTTCAAAAACTTGTCTGCTGCTATGACGAGGCATTTTTGCAGCTGCTCTTTTAACCTGACGTAATTGCCTGTTGGAAAGAGTCTTTTCCCTTATCAGCACGCACACGTGTGTGCTCTGAATCAGCTACATACTTCTTGATTGTGCGATGATCACGATGAAGTGTCTTGGCAATGTTGATTGTAGTCATGCCTTGACCTAAACACTCCACAATTTGCTGCTTCTCAGCAGCCGACACATCCTTTTTCTTTCCCATTTTGGCTGAAAATGTCGGCTGCTTAATAATGTGGGACAGCCTTCTTAAGTAGTCTTGCCTTTAATTGGACACACCTGCCAAACTAATTAGCACAGGTGTCTGCAATTGCTTTCAGTGATATAAAGAGCTCTGACACACATCACCATCAATGAGTTTAACTGACAAACAAAAAAATTCTTACCTTATCACTCCTAAACACTTTTTGCATAATAATTTGGAACACAGTGTATATATAAACACAGAAACGTTTTATCTGAGCATAACAGGAAAATAAACAGCAGGCGCTCCATCCTGGCTTTTATCTAATGAGAAAACATGCACCTCTCAGCATTTTTGAGTAAAAAAGGGGAATAATAACAACAATAATAATTAGATTATATAATAATAACAGTAAACAGGCGGCACAATAAGAATGGACTCTTTGCACAACTACTTCCGCATTTTCTTTAGTGCTGCTCCGGCGTTTCCGGTTTGGAGTTTCCGGTTTTCCACTACATTCGCAATGGCGGTATTTTTCAGTCGGTGTTTACAAGAGCTTCCAAAAATGAACGTTAACGACGTTCATCGGATATGTAAGGAGACCAGTAAAGCCCCCTCTAGCAAGCTGGAGAAGGGCTTTAAACTGTATGCCTCATCATACATCCACAACTACGAAGGTAAGGAAATGTTTATCTTATATTTTAGGTTAGCGCGCGAAGTACGGAAAGAAGCTAGTTAGCTAGCGTTAGCAAGGGTAACTACATTACTGTTAGCTGGGTTAGTTTGTCCTGTTGACAAGTGGAAGTCTTATGTTGAAACTGCAACTTGGCTGTTGTTCATGATATTTAATTCTAGGCATGTTTTCTATTAAAATTATTACGTTTTATGTCTTTTTTCACCCTGTTATGCTATAATGGTCAGTATTGCTAACACAGCTTAACAGCATGAAAACGTTGCTAATGTGTTTACTAACGATGAGGTATCTAGCTATCTAATGTACAAATTGTACAATTAATTGTATGTTATTTTTATTCAGTGTCGAATAGGGACAGGCTGTCAGGGGAGGTCAGTGTGAGAGCCTTGTGCTACAGATCCATGAAGAAGAACGAGTCAGCGCACAGTTTACGAGTAGGGAGGAAGTGTAGGGCTAAACTAGGGGTTTCAGACTTCACTCCTGTGTCCACAGCACTGCAGAGTTTAGCATTGACCTTGTTTAATGTTCACTTCTTATATAACTGTCTTGTTCTAAAATTGGAAAAAGCTGTTGGCACCCAGGAGCTGAGTTTGACACTCTGTGGCAGTGTTTCTCAGTCCTGTTCCTGACCGCTCCACACAGTTTTAAATATTCCATGATTCAACGTACCAAGTATTCGATATACCTGATCTATGGTAGCTCCAACTATTTATCAAACCACTAGTGAAGTGGATCATGTGTGTTGAGCTATGAGAGTTACCAGAAGTAGGATGAAGAGACACTGCTCTAGGAATGAACATATTGGCAAACCAGGATTCCCAAAGTCAGTCCTATGAACACCATACTTTGCAAATTTTTGTGTTTCCCCCACATGACCAGCTTTTACTTAGGTAATGAGCTGAATCTGGTGTGCTAGATTAGGAAAAGCACAAAAATATGCAAAACATGGGGTTTAATGACTGGGTTGGGATCTCTGTTTGCTCTTAAGTTCAGATGTTCAAACCAGTGTTCACTGTTCTTTGATGTTCTATGTTCTATATCCAAAACCTATTGCTATAAAATAAGCAAGAGGTTCCAGGTTCCATTCTTGGGGTGCTTATGCCATACACATTTTTTTCCTCTTAATTTTAAAACACTTTACTCAGGCTCACCCATGAGGAACTTAATTTGTTAATTAGTTCAATCAGGTTTTAGATAAGGTAAAACAAACAAAAAAAAGTGATATGGGATCCCCAGGACTGGTATAGGAACCCCTGAATTAAACAAAGTCATTACTAATTTTGCTTACCCCCTTACAGATCGGGCTACGTGATTCATCTCCTGTTGTGCTGACACACACATGCTGTTCATGTGTTGCAGGCACTGCCATATGCAACCACATAGTGGCTTTGCTTTTTCAAACTGCACATTTCTCTCAGCTCAGTGTGCCAGTAGTTCCCCCTGTGCACAGCTGTACTGAAACTGAACAGCGCTGGCACAAACCTCGGACAATTGTAAGTTTATAATAATCACACTTGATAAGCATTCTAATTTAATGCACTGTCTGACCTACATTACAGCAACTTTTGTCTCTCTTATAAGGGTGTAAAGCCAGGACCGATCAACAACATGGTGATCACAAAACCTGTGCCAAATCAAACGTCTCAAGGCGGAGTTAGGTAGGTGATTCATTACTTTACAAATCTGCTCATTAGACCTGCAGTTGTACAATTTACCTGCTCTACCACACCTGAAATGTATAAATATTTAACTTTTTATAGTTATATATAGTTTTATAGTTAAATAGTTTATAAAGCTATAAATAGTTAATAATGAACTTTAATTTATTATTAACCTGAAAGCTTATAGTTTGGGGTATTGTCTGTACTTAAATTTGTAGGAGTGGACTCTACAAGGGCATGGTGGGCCCTTTACCTGATCCATGCATGTTTAGAGTGGCAGAGGCTTATGAAAAATTCAGCCTTGAAGACAAGCCGCTGGTGACCACCATGGGCATGGAACTCAACAAGCCAGCTGTGCAGTGTGCATTTGGTATGGTGCAGGAGGGCAGTGTTCTGTCATATCAGCAGCCTGTTTTACCATCACGACACATCACGCTGCATCCTGATGTTCCATCAACCCCACTTCTGCCTCTGAAAGACCACCACCTTGATGCACCCACCTGTGCTTTTGTGTGCACTGAACAGGAGCTTTTTCACATGAAATCTTTGGAAGTGTCACTTGATATGGCTCACAAAATTGAGGTGTCCACTCGGGAGCAGAGTTCTTGCGCTGACTGGCATCTGCTCCGCAAGCCTAGAGTAACAGCCTCACGTTTTCGTGAGGTATGCCATGTCAGAGGGCAAAGCTCTGCAGAGTCTCTTGCTGAGCGCATCATCAGAGGTACCAGACAGACGGCAGAAATGAAGAGAGGTGTAGAGATGGAGTCCGGAGCAGCATCTGAATATTGCAGGATGCTCAACGTTAACTACACACCATGTGGCCTCATCATTCACCCAGATGCCCCCTGGCTTGGCGCATCCCCTGATGGTGTCGTATTTGACCCAACTGAATACCCCCAGTTTGGCTTGGTGGAGATTAAATGCCCTAATGTAAAGAACTATATTGACTGTAAGTGTCTGTATAAGGAGTACGGATCTTCAAAACTAAAGAAGACACATGCGTATTACTGGCAGATTCAAGGTCAGTTACTAATCAGCGGGTTGAACTGGTGTGATTTTGTGGTGTGGGCTCAGGAGGATTTCTTTGTGGAGCGGATTTACATGGATGCAGATGTACAAAGACAAATTCGTGAGAAGACTTTTTTTTTTTACGTCTACACATACATGACAAAATATCTGTCACTGAAGTGTTAACATAAAAGAATGGAAACAGAATTTGATTAGAATTAATGTTTTATTGTACAAAGAGTATACAAAATATTTACAGAACCTGGTGTGTCCAAACTATGCTCTTATACAGTTTAATAAATACATCATTTGTGGACAGAAATTAGTAAATGTAAATATTCACTTATTAAATTATAGGCATGGTGGCTAAGTGGGTAGCACTGTCGCCTCACAGCAAGGTCCTGGGTTCGATCCCCAGGTGGGGCGGTCCAGGTCCTTTCTGTGTGGAATTTGCATGTTCTCCCAGTGTCTGTGTAGGTTTCCTCCGGGTGCTCCGGTTTCCTCCCACAGTTCAAAGACATGCAAGTGAGGTAAATTGAAGATACAAAATTGTCTGTGACTGTGTTTGATATAAACTTGTGAACTGATGAACTTTGTGTAATGAGTAACTACCGTTACTGTCTACGGAGGGCAAAAAATGACATAAGTATAAATAAATAAATGCACAAATAAATAATGCAATAAATTAATAAATAAATTTTCATCATGAAAAAGGACATATTTAAATAAATGTCTTGAATCTATTTCTATATTTCCATACATCAGACTTTATTTGGGCTGTTTCTGTATTGCTATATTTATTTATTTATTTCTGTATTTCCACATTTCTGCATTTATGTATTTCTGTGTCTGTATGTTAATAAGGTAGGCGGTCCTATCCTCACTCTACAGCAGGATTGGTTAGCGAGTTGCAATTGTTTCCACTCTACTACTAATGCCTGTTGGTCCTACAGCGGCTGCGTTCCAGGGAACAAGCAACAAGTTGTCGATGTTCATTCATTTTAAGCAGTCCTGTGTTACTGATGGCGATTTCCTAATAAGACAAACAAACAAAAATAAATCATATGTTTACTTAATGAAACAGTGTTTGTGTTTTTATGTAAAGAACTTGTGTGTAATGCAAATTATTTACATGTTTGCTTAATTAAATCAGGAGCTGAATTTAAAGTGTTGAGAAATACAACAGTATAAACTACAGAGGGCATGGGGTCTCTAGGACTGGAACTACCGCTTTATTTAACCCATGTCTTAACTAGTGCTTTGTTTTGGTAGTTTGACAACAGGCATGCCACTGTAAATAACTGGTTAATGTTTACTGTATGGGAAAGGGAAATTACTCCATCAAAGAACTTGTTTTGTTTAATTCTCCTAATTACACGTTCTACATGTACTCTAAGTCGAGCTATGGAGTGTGTTTCATTAACCTGGTATGCAGGCATCTGATTTTGCTTTGACAGAAATGGTGGGCAGTAGACTTTGCACTTAACACAATCAGTAATTAGGAAGCCCTTGTCAACCATCACTGCCATTTCTTCTGTGAGCAACTTGGCCAATCCTGACTGTTTGAATATCTCTTTGTCACTCACTGACCCAGCATAAAGTGAGGAGACAAATGTCACTGCACCATGTGGGGCTATGCCAACCAGGCCCTTCATGGTGCAGTGAGACTTGTATGTGGAGTACATCTCACTTTGTAGGAGTGGTGATGATGGTGTCTGACACCTGAGCTCAGTGCAGTCCAAGATTACCTGAGTATCAGGAAAGTCTCGGAACTCTGAAGGGAGGTTGTTTTTCACTTCCTCTGGTGACAACCAAATGCACACAGATCCAAGAAGCGTGTAGAGAAAGTTTGTCCATGTGGAAATAATTCGGCTCACTGTGGAAGGATGGATGTTAAAACGGTGTCCCAAATCTCTCTCTGTAAGCCCAACAGAGAGGTACACAAGGAAGAGGAAAAATTCATCAACTGGCTGCAGCACCTGCCTCTGTGAAGTAAAATGTAAAAAATGTACAATTATGATATGTACAAACAACCTCACTAAAGCATTATAATACTTTTAAGCCTCAAGCAATCTGAGACTGCACTGACCTCTAGTGTCAGACACCACAACTATAAGGTAAGGCATTGTAAATAAGACAACATTTATAACATCTGGTCATTTATTACAAATATTACTATAACATAAACTGTATAGCAGGAGTCATCAGTTGGGGTGGGGTGGTAGTGTCTAGAACAGCTGCTGATTTCCCTGCTCAGATACACAACTTCAAGTGTGATACTGTGAAATAAAAATATGACCTACTTCAAGTAGGTGTGTTACAGCAAGAAAATCAGTAGTTGTGCTGGGCACTGACTCCACTGACCCATAAGCCTGGAACTGATGACCTGTGATTTAGTTCATAAAAGTTATCCTACCCCTGACATTCGTGAATGGGTCACCTCTTCGTTCTTCGTAGCTGCAGCTTTGGCTCTTGAGACGCGAACCATTTTGTGAATGGATGGCTCAATCAGCCACCAAAACGCCATTAAGTGGTCATAGCTTGGGAATCTGTTGGCAAATTTAATATATTAACCTTTTGAACAGCAAACTGGTTATTAAAGTGGCAGTGCATTTAATCTATAGCTGTGTTCACTACACGTTACCTGGTGTAAAATCGGATGTCCTCGTCGGAGCCGGCGAAACGTTGCAGCCCAAATGTTAGCTGGACGCGTAGTTCATGCAGCTGATTTCTCAGCTCCTCCACTTCACGGGACAGATCTTCATTTTCAGCGCAAGACATGTCTAGCGATGATGGCTCAGGAGCAGAACAATAATCATGATCCTTTGTAGGATCAGTTGATGGATCTTCCAGGGGGGTTGGGTCAGCCGGTCTTTCTCTCCTCTCCCACACACTTAGCCGTGGAGCCGGAGTGCTGTAGCCGTTCCATTCAAAAAGCAATGGTACTGCACCCTTCGTCAATCTTCTCCGACCTTCTGGAACTTTTGGTTCAACCAAGTGGTCTGGTAAGAAATGTCTGCTACAGACCTTCGTATGAGGCGAAATAGTAAAGTTGTCCCGACGGATGTTTATTAGCCACTGCCTCCTGAGTTCACTCTGAGTTGGGAAGCTATGAAAACTTAAACTTCCATTAAACTTCGCCGACGCCGAGCAAAGAGGAACACAACAGTGCTCTGAATATTTCTTAAGCTGTTTCTGGAAATGTTCAGATTTCAAAACTTTACGCCGGACACTCATTTTAATTTCGCGAAGGTTTTGCGTATGCCGATGAATGTAAACAATACAACCGGAAACGATCAAGCAGCACTATTTGAAAACGGAAATACGTCACAGCCTTGAGTGCAAGTAGTCCATTCCCGCCAGTGTATGAACTCGACTCGTGCGGGTGAAAAATGCAGGTGCAAGTCAGGTGAGTGGCAGAGGGGGCGCAAGTCAGGTGAGTGGCGTCCTCAGTCAGCGGCGAAAAGAGTCGAATCAGTATAGAGGACGCAATCAGGGTAATTGGACACGACTAGATTAGGGGAGAAAAATTGGGGAAAAAAGTGGGAAAAAATAGATAATTAAAAAAAAAAAAAATAAATACCACACAGAAAAAAATATTACGTGGACGCCAGACCATGAACTTGTTGGGCAACCAATTCTAAACATCATTACTATGGACAATTTGGGCCCATTCATTCAAAAGAACATTTGTAAGGTCAGGTTCTAAAAATTTACAAAAATGCTCGGCTTGCCATTGTTTTGCTCAGTTGTGTTAAGATGAGGCATTTATGCAGGCCACTGGAGTTCCCAACATCAAACTAATCAAAATGTGAAGTTATGGGCCTCCCTGGAACAAGAAAGAGCCTTCCCAAAAAAAGTTGGATGCATTAAACCTACTGTATAGGAAAAGACTAATATGTTGGCCATACGTTATATGTCATGGCAGTCTTGGGATTTAAATGATTTGTACGAAAATCTAAAATATGAAACAAATTAGATTAATAATCAATTGATTTAGAGATTGAAGTTCTATAATGTCATTTAACTTTGTACTCTGGCCTCCTCGTTTATTCCTCATTAATGATCATGATTGACTACAGATTGCAGACTTCTCTGTACCAGTAAGAAATAAGCTCAATACCAATTAAAAAAAAATACATAGCACAGTCATCTCTTGTCTAGGTTGATCAAAAAATTTCAACAGACAATAAATTAATATTAAATGCAGTTAAATACCTGAAAAATGAAGAATATCTCTGACTGTATCTTTGGCATCAGTACATCTTAGGTTCAGGTTATGAAGACAATAAACTGATTGTGGATCTTGCTTTACATGCTGTGTCTAATGTAAATCACCCGTCCACATTTTCCTAATGTCCATTCAAGGCTTGGTTGTAAATGAGCAACATTAACACATGGCCATAATGAAGGAACAATAACAAATAATAATAACACAAAGAAGGTGTTTGAATTACAATATTGAAATTACAATGTTGTTAATAACATGAAGTTCATCAGTTGAAATCTCCTACTTTTCCTTTTGGACAGCTGAACTCTCTCAAAGTAAAAGACCTCGGAAATAGAAAAGTACTGGACATGTCTGAAGTTCTATAATGTCTGAAAAGAAAACAATAAGCAAACGGCACACAAGAGCCTCAGTGCATATTTTTACCTAAACAAAATAGCTCATTTCTTCATCAGTTAATCACAAACTCACTCGTGTGCACTTCAGGCGACTGGCTGAGGTTCCGAGTGCATGACAGTCACGCTTTATAACGGAATGTGTTATCAAGTTAGCAATAGCAAAGCCAATTTAGATTAGATCAGATAAGATCTAAGATCTTTTATTATCCCACAGGGGGAAGTTTGCAATGCAGCTTGAAAAGTATAGAGATATAAAAATGTTTATACATATATAAAATAAAATAAAATAAAATAAAAAGCTTAATATACAAAAAGACATACAAATTCAATTCAAAAGCGAAAAAGAAGTGTAATACTAAAATAATAATAAAAATAAAAAGCAGAAAATCAAGCAGAAAAATTGTTATTGTTATTATTGTCCTTTCTATCACCAACAGAGGGCGACAAAGGGACCCCTTTAATTTTAACTATTGTACAATATTTTTCGCATATCTCAAGTCAAGTCAAGTCAACTTTATTTATATAGCGCTTTTTACAATAGACATTGTCTCAAAGCAACGTTACAAAATCCAGGACCAATAGATACAAAAACCCCTGTTGAGCAAGCCGAGGGCGACTGTGGCAGGAAAAACTCCCTGAAAATTACAGGAAGAAACCTTGAGAGGAACCAGACTCAGCAGGGCCCATCCTTCTTGGGTGGCCTGGAGGATACTTTAAATAAATACATGATTTACACAGAGCATACAAACACAGAATTAAATGATCTAAAAGTTATAACTGGTAATAAATAGATAAATAATAATAGAGTTGTTCTTCGCTCTAGTCTTCAATAAAGTCTGTAGTGATTTCTTGTCATTCTTGGTGCAATTACTCCAGACCCGTCACATCCGGCAGGAGCAGCATAGTTGTCACGGCAGTCTCGACTTTAATCCTTAACCTCGGCGGGTAAACAGGTTTCCATCAGAATGCCTTTGGAGTACAACAACAGAGAATGTAGTTAATAATGTACAATGCTAGTTGAGTAAAACAGTTTTACAGAGAGTTTTAGACTCCGGCAGCCCTAATTATTACAGCATAACTAAAAGGGAGAGTGAGCAGGTAACAAGGTCATGAAGGCTTTCACAGGACATCAGCGCCCATCTCCCCACCGTCATCAAACCTGAGTGATCGGATAAGAGAGGCAGAACGACAGCAACCCAACATCCCTGATCACCACAAGTTTCTATGACCATGAACCCCTAAGCTCTGCGCCTTTGTCTATATTAATCAAAAGCCTGAGAAAATAAATATGTTTTCAGTCTAGACTTAAACATTGAGACTGTGTCCGAATCCCGAACAGAGGCAGGAAGATTATTCCAAAGTTGTGGAGCTTTGTAAGAAAATGCTCTTCCACCAGCTGTGGTCTTTTTAATTTTAGGAACTATAAGTAACCCTGCATCTAATATCATATCTTTCTGTACTTTGCTGGTTCTGCTTTGTTGGAAACTAAATAATGACCCTTTTTTGCTTCAGGTGTGGTGTGTTATATAAACACTACTCGGAGATGTGCTTAATAAATTACCAGTGTATATTTTATTTTATTTTGTCCGCTCCTGTCGCCACAGTAGATCATTCTGGTCCTTATACATGATTTAAGATAAGATTAATAAGATAGCCTTTTATTATCCTACAGGGGGAAATTTACAATGCAGAAGTACAGAAATATAAAACTGTTTATACATATATAAAAATAGAAATCTAAAGAAGTATAAAAAAGATATAATAAATACAGTTATAACTGAGTGTCCTTACTGATGTTCTTACTTGTATCTAAGATTTGGACCAACACTACGAGCGTACTCGAAGTGCAAGTCCCAGTGGCTTATAGGATCTTTTTTGGGGTGGTGGGCAGGGGCGCTTTAATGCACGGGCTTACCTGGGCTTCAGCCCAGGGGCCCCGAATAATTGAGGGCCCCGGATTGGCTGTTTTATTTTTTATTTATTTTGTTAGTTATTTTGGTTAATAAGAATGGGGAAGCTCACAAACCAATGATTTTGTAAATCATTTACACGTTATTCATGTTTCTGACTGTTGATTGGCCAGATAAACGAGCTGCTGTAATTCTGATTGGTGGTTTCAGTTAAGCAACGTGAACATTAGAGCTAGTATGTGAGTGACATTCAGCTCAGCCAATCAGAATGCAGCACCAGGTTTATACATTAGTTTTGTATGTGAGGCTCGCATTATGGTCACAGCGTTGAAGTTCGGGTTCTGGAACTAGGTGGTCTAAAGTGCTGTAACTCTCACTGAAGTCCTGACTAAACAGTTAAAGTGACTCGACCCTGTCATTTACTTCCACACCTCCACCACCGCACAGCAAAAGACCCGCAGCATCCCCACCGGACAGCGGCTAGGTGAGCCGACCCTCTACGGTAGCAAGTGGCTAATGCTAGCAGTAAAGTGCCGCGATAGCGAAAGTAAAAACACAACAATATTTTCGTTAAGTAAAATATAAAAATAACTAAAAGACAATGCAATATCAGAATACATGTAATCACAATACACAGTGAGTGCACAGCAAGGGATTTTGGGAATCTCTGTAATCTGCTTAACGCTACTAGTCCTATATATAGAGGAGGGCCCAAAATTATTTTTTGCACTGGGGCCCACGAGTTCCTAGTTATGCCACTGAACTCAGTTGTCTTGCGTTTTGTACTGATTTTATGAAAACTATACGTGGGGCCCCACAACCAGCCGTAGCCCCTGGGCCCACAGGCAGGTTAAATCGCCTCTGGTGGTGGGGAATGTGGGATGAAGCGTGTGTAGAGGCGCGTCCATGGTTATACATTTAAGCTTAGGCCCCATCCTGATGTGCTTACTTGGATCTAAGATTTGGACCAACACTACGAGCGTACTCCAAAGTGCAAGTAAATGTAAATGTAAATGCAAGTCCTAATAGCTAGGAGGATCTTTTTTTAGGGTGGTTGGGAAAGCGGTGAGAAGCATTTTGTAGACGCGCATCCATTGTTATAATTTAAGCTTTGTCTCCATCTAGCGGCGATATGAATCTAGTTTTTTTAACGCCAGTTTATGTTTGAAAGATAACTTTCCCGGACAAAGAGAAATATTTTTTCTCACTTTCTCTAGTTTGGCTGTGTGTGCTCATTTCCATCTGGTTGGAGTTTATTCTAAATATTCTGGGTTATTTACATTAAACACATAATTTGATGCAACAAAATGCATAACAAGCTCATTTCCTTCCTATAGGAACCTGAGGTGTAGCAAAGCTAAAGCTCACTTGGCTTCTTCATTTTTCAGGTACATTTTAATATTTTACTTTAACACCTCTTATTTCCTAATAATTTAATATTAAACAAGGAGCCACGTCATGTTTTGTTTCAATAAAGCAAAACCTTGATTGTTAAAAATCTCCCATTTCATAGAATTTGGTTCTTGACCTCAGTTTGAGAATAAAAATTCTGTTTGACTGTTTGCTTGGTTCTTGACAAACCTTGTCTGACCGATTACTAAACGCATCTGGTTGGTGGGGTCTCTATTGACACGCTATGAGTGGATGAGTGTATCAGACACAGCAGTGCTGATGTAGTTTTTAAACACCGCACTGTCACTGCTGGACTGAGAATAGTCCACCAACCAAAAATATCCAGCCAACAGCGCCCTGTGGGCAGCGTCCTGTGACCACTGATGAAGGTCTAGAAGATGATCGACTCAAACAGCAGCAATAGAGGAGACTTTACATCTACAAGGTGGACCAACTAGGTAGGAGAGTCTAATAGAGTGGGAAGTGAGTGGACATGGTATTTAAAAACTCCAGCAGCACAGCTGTGCCTGATCCACTCATACCAGCACAACACACACTAACACACCAGCACCATGTCAGTGTCACTGCAGTACTGAGAATGATCCAACACCTAAATAATACCTGCTCTGTGGTGGTCCTGACCATTGAAGGCTAATAAAGCATGTAGAAAAACAGATGGACTTACAGTCAGTAATTGTAGAACTACAAAGTGCTTCTACATGGTAAGTGGAGCTGATAAAATGGACAGTGATGACTTGACTATTTTATATCAATATAAATTATGCCTGATAATGCAACTCAAGATTCATAAAACAAACTAGACCTTGGCCCACACAAAAAACTAGCAAATATTTAATAATATTGAGTTTCGATTGTTATATTTACTGCTTATTGCAGTGCATTGCATTAGTCGTGTCACTAAGGCCGGATCTTAAATCTCTCTACTGTACATAAATAGTGCACTAAATAGTTTTATACATGGTGATCTCATACACTACGAAGTAGACTTGTACAGGGAGTATGACTGCATTTGGGATGCGACCTGTTAGCTGAGTGGCTATAAGCGTCGTCAGTGTAGCTTACAGTACCCTGTGTTTTGAAGTTGTTAAGCCACTTTAAATTCATCCAAACCAACGTTATGATTGATTTTTATCATATTGAGTACCCGCAAATACATTAACATTATCTATCATATAGATAAGACCAGGTAAATTTCCTCTTTATTAGTGTTTAATACTGTAGCTATGACTTTATAAAGCATGAGCGCCACCTGCTGGAACTGGAATGGAGAATAATCAAGCCCAGTGCCTGTTCAAATTCAAACTACATTATTAGAAGTATCTGCACCTGATAATAACCTAAAATGAATAACATTTAACACACATAAAAGGTCAGATGGGATCATCTGAATAAGTCAGAAACTGCTGGTTTCCTGAGATTTGTTTCCACACACAAATAAATACTTGAATGTTCAACTTGAGGTCTTGAGGTGGATGGTCTACAACAGCAGGAAACCATGAGAAGTGGATTTAAACACCACTTCGGCTTTTTCACAAAATAAGATTCATGTGTTTACACAAGTGCATCACAAAGCAAACAGATTATATTTTAAACAACAAACAAAGGTGAGAAATAACAAAATATAAAAACAATAAACAATAAATACAAACCTATTTTAAAAAGTTGGGACAACAGGCGAAGTGCAAATAAAACACAGAAAGCAGTGATTTGTGAATTGTTTTGAAATTATATAAAAGCAGCATGAAGAATATTTATTAAATCAAATTAGGAATTAGCATATATTTAAAAATCAGTAAACACACATTTAGAATTTCCCCAGCTAAAGCAATCAGTATGGGATTGGTTTTACCACCAAAGATAAGTTATACAAGTGAATAGTTTAACACTCTAATAGCAAAAATTCTCAACACCTGACTGCAAGCATTTGATGATTTCACCAACTACAATCCATAACATTATTAAAGTATTTTTAAAAGATCTCTGAGCATAAAGTACAAAACCGATCACCATCACTGAATGTTTCTGATCCTCAATCCTACTGCTGCACCACATTATTTCAGCTTGTGAAACACGACTCCATCAGGCTGCTCTCTCCATTTAACTCTGGTGGTTCCTGGCATGCCGAGCTCAGTCAGTTTCTGTTTGATCTGAGGGACAGAATATTGACTTTTAGTCGTGTAAAAATGCTGTGAAAACTGAATTACTATAGTACAGCCAGTGCTAGATTAAGATTCAGGTTCTTGTTGCTGTAATGAGGAGAAACTGTGTAAAAACACGACCCACCATCTCCAGGATCGCCGTCATTACTGCAGGATTGTTTGCATCCTGATCCAGCTGAACCTTCAACCTGATCTGTGACTGTTCTGTGTTTACTGCATTTGGACACATACACACAAATACACAGTTTAACTTCTGCTCTAAACAACAGCATTTTAGGGAATAGAACATGAACTCACCTGAGTAACAGAAAAAAGGCTTCATGTCTGAGCACACAGCATCAGCAGCTTTACCATTAAGTATAAAACCACAGTTTTCATTTTTCAGGGCGTTATCAGGTTGTCCAGTCGTCCACTGAATTGCAGAGCCACGCATCTGGTCTGACCACTTCCAGGTTTCTCTGGACAGGCCAATCCAAGTTCCATAGTTCAAATTATAAATCTTTTTTTTCATAGCCAAGTTTTCTGTAGCATTTCTTACGATGGCCAGGTCTGTGTGATTCTGCCTGCAGAATTTCTGAGCATCAAACCAAGATTTCCTGATATCAAGGTAAAAAACGTACCTGTCGGCTCCGGTGTACCTCTCTGTGGGGTTGAAAAACACATAATTAACACATGTTGTTAAATATAGAGGTACATTACACTGGAAACTCTGGAACTCTGCCTTATGCACCAAGACATGTATTGTAAACTAGAACACGTCCCTTCTGACACGTGTGATCCCATTGGGCTCTTTTCACCAATTAGTATCAGATTCCTACATAAACCCATAACATGCACAAACAAAAAACATTATATTTAAATCTAGTAAGCAGCTCTGGACCAGGCCAGTGGCTCCAGTACTTCAACCTTGGTCTCAGTCTTGGTGGGCTAAGTTTATAGTGGGATGTAGAGTGACCCATGAAGTCTTCTTTGCAAGCACAAGAAGTGTACATTATATGGTAAAAGTATGTTGATGATGCTATAAAATAGTGAAAGTGCCTCACAGAGCCGTGCTTGTGGGATGGGATGTCCAACAATCTCATTGTCATCACATTATTGTTAAGGTCGGCACTAGGCCAATAAAGGTTTTAGAGGAACCACGAGGAAATACTCAGGGGCCGAAAATACTCAAGAGGAGCAGAGAGGGAACCAGAGGGCTGGGATGGAGGCAGGAGGAACCGGCGGGAACTCTGGAGGCAGGAGGGTGGTGAGAAACCAGGGATCCAGGAGAGAGGAAGGCTTGGGTCAGGACAGAGGAAGCAGAAAAGGCAGAAAATCTAATAAATTAGAGTCATTAGAGTCACTAGAATTAAAAACCCATAGGAGAGCTGAGCAGCAAACACACTGGCATCAACAGACCAGCTGGTGAAGTGTGGAGAGGAACCGGAGGCTTTTAACCAGTGTTGCCAACTCCTCAGTAAGGAAAGTAGCTACTGGCTGTCCTAAAAGTTGCTAGAAGTCACTAAATGATGTCATCGCCTAATTTGCATAAGCTTCTCCATTTGCATGTAATTAACGCTGTAGAATAGAGGAATAATGTTGTGGGAGAGACAAAAAGTGGGTAAAACACAGGACTACTAATTAACTTTCTTCTGTTGATTCTTGGTTTGTTTGTTTTCCTTGTCATTGAAATAGGCCATCACTTTTCAACTCCCAGGTACTTAGAAACACAGTGTGAAACTCTGGTCACCCACATCTGCAACCAACTTTTTTAGAAAGTATGGTGCTAGAACACCATTATTAATTTCCTGTGCATTTTGAAGTGAGTAGCAGCAGTTGAGTCTTGACAAAGCAGCTTTACATGCTTCCTCAATGTGATCGGCTTTTCGGGAGAGTCGAAAAAGCTTTATGTAATAAAAAAGCATAACGTGGATGAATGGACAGAAACACTAAATTTCTCTGTGTTACAGGTTATAAGTGTCTCTCTGCTGCCCAAATTCACCGGTCATTGTTTTAGTACAACAAGCCATGTTACTCTTTATTTTCCACGTTAAGCGTTTTTTGTTCTCCTTTATGTTTTTTCGTTGTCAGCTTTTGTTTGTTTTTTTGTAAATGTTATTGTGTTTTGACTCAGCGGGCCACTGTACTTTTACCGACTCATCACACAGTTAATCGCTTCTCACATCCATGAACCAAAGAAAACAACAACTGCGTCATGTCACGTTTTCTTATCACTGATAGTATAGCTGATCGATGCGCTTTGCATTAAAAATGAACATCTGTAACAACAGCACACATCCCCACAGGTAATCTACACGCTCCACCATCACATCACTGCTCTTTACTTTCGTTGTGTAACGCCCACCGTTGATGACACAGGCTTGGTTACCAAACACTGGTGGAAACGATTGTGAGACTGACCGCCTGTAAGTGCTTTGGGACGGGGGAGGAGCTCACGGCAGCACCCGCTGCTCATTAAGGACAGTACCTGCAGGACGATATGTGCTTTCATGCCCAAATCTCCAAAAGTCTCCAATAACACCAGAAAAAGTCACTAGATTTTTTCCCAGAGTGGAGCGTCAGGGAACCACATACATAAATGAAACTCCTGACAAATCATCTATTCTGATCTACTGTAAAGTCTCGGCATCACCAGGCTTTTGATGGGATTTTGATGTATATAAAGTTTACCAGACTAACAGGAAAATGTGTGACGACTGCTTTGACATGCCGAGCTCAGATGCAGAGCTTCACATTGCTTCAGTAAGTGCATCAGGTATTTTGGATCAAGTATCAGTTTAGTATCAGTTTATCATCTGATATTAAATCCAGTGTTACCCAAACATACGAGAAATTATTCAGTAACAAAAGTATCAGCATGATTTGTCAAAAGTATCAGCAATATGTCAGGAGTTTATAATGTGTTCCTTACTATTTAAAGCAGTAAAGCAGATTACCAAAATACTACATACAGTGTATCACAAAAGTGAGTACACCCCTCACATTTCTGCAGATATTTAAGTATATCTTTTTATGGGACAACACTGACAAAATGACACTTTGACACAATGAAAAGTAGTCTGTGTGCAGCTTATATAACAGTGTAAATTTATTCTTCCCTCAAAATAACTCAATATACAGCCATTAATGTCTAAACCACCGGCAACAAAAGTGAGTACACCCCTAAGAGACTACACCCCTAAATGTCCAAATTGAGCACTGCTTGTCATTTTCCCTCCAAAATGTCATGTGACTCGTTAGTGTTACTAGGTCTCAGGTGTGCATAGGGAGCAGGTGTGTTCAATTTAGTAGTACAGCTCTCACACTCTCTCATACTGGTCACTGAAAGTTCCAACATGGCACCTCATGGCAAAGAACTCTCTGAGGATCTTAAAAGACGAATTGTTGCGCTACATGAAGATGGCCAAGGCTACAAGAAGATTGCCAACACCCTGAAACTGAGCTGCAGCACAGTGGCCAAGATCATCCAGCGTTTTAAAAGAGCAGGGTCCACTCAGAACAGACCTCGCGTTGGTCGTCCAAAGAAGCTGAGTGCACATGCTCAGCGTCACATCCAACTGCTGTCTTTGAAAGATAGGCGCAGGAGTGCTGTCAGCATTGCTGCAGAGATTGAAAAGGTGGGGGGTCAGCCTGTCAGTGCTCAGACCATACGCCGCACACTACATCAAATTGGTCTGCATGGCTGTCACCCCAGAAGGAAGCCTCTTCTGAAGTCTCTACACAAGAAAGCCCACAAACAGTTTGCTGAAGACATGTCAACAAAGGACATGGATTACTGGAACCATGTCCTATGGTCTGATGAGACCAAGATTAATTTGTTTGGTTCAGATGGTCTCAAGCATGTGTGGCGGCAATCAGGTGAGGAGTACAAAGATAAGTGTGTCATGCCTACAGTCAAGCATGGTGGTGGGAATGCCATGGTCTGGGGCTGCATGAGTGCAGCAGGTGTTGGGGAGTTACATTTCATTGAGGGACACATGAACTCCAATATGTACTGTGAAATACTGAAGCAGAGCATGATCCCCTCCCTCCGGAAACTGGGTCGCAGGGCAGTGTTCCAGCATGATAATGACCCCAAACACACCTCTAAGACGACCACTGCTTTATTGAAGAGGCTGAGGGTAAAGGTGATAGACTGGCCAAGCATGTCTCCAGACCTAAACCCAATAGAACATCTTTGGGGCATCCTCAAGCGGAAGGTGGAGGAGCGCAAAGTCTCGAATATCCTCCAGCTCCGTGATGTCGTCATGGAGGAGTGGAAAAGCATTCCAGTGGCAACCTGTGAAGCTCTGGTAAACTCAATGCCCAGGAGAGTTAAGGCAGTTCTGGGAAATAATGGTGGCCACACAAAATATTGACACTTCAGGAACTTTCACTAAGGGGTGTACTCACTTTTGTTGCCGGTGGTTTAGACATTAATGGCTGTATATTGAGTTATTTTGAGGGAAGAATAAATTTACACTGTTATATAAGCTGCACACAGACTACTTTTCATTGTGTCAAAGTGTCATTTTGTCAGTGTTGTCCCATGAAAAGATATACTTAAATATCTGCAGAAATGTGAGGGGTGTACTCACTTTTGTGATACACTGTATGTAGAATTAAATTACACCGAAGCGTATTGCTGCCACACAGATTAAAAAAAAAGCCATCAGTATGTCATTATAATGTGAAAGGATCATTATTAAAATAACTTTATTTAAAAAAAAATAGGGTTTGTAGGAGGTGAGAGACATTGATGTGTTTGTATAAATAGTTTGACATTAATTCATCAAATCATACAAGACTTAAATGGATTCATTTCGTCTGAATAAGTGCAGAAGAAATAAATGTTTCCTGCCCTAACTCGTTAGCTGAAGTCAATCAAAACAAATACAGTGTTTAATGTTTTGGATTTTGGTTCAGATAAGCTACTTCTCTGACAAAACTGAAGTAAATGTAGTTACTCACCATCAAAGCACAGAAAAGGTACAACAGCTGCACATTTCCAGTCATACCAAGTACCTTGTACAGGATTAATAAAACCACACTCTTCTATTCCAATCCCGTTGTCAGGCTGAGGTGGACTGCTCAACAAATACCAATTTGTATAAACTGGTGTCTCATTTTTGAAGGACCAGCGCCAGGTGCTGACGTTTACATACAGTCCGATCCAAGCGCTGGAGGTGAACTGATACTTCAGAGCTTCATTCTGAAGTTTGACCAGTTCATCACTAGTTGAGATGGTAGCCAGGTCGGCGTGGTTGGCTCGGCAGTAAGTCTGTGCATTGTTCCATGTTTTTGTTTCCTGGATTAGGTAGTACTTACGGGGGATGGAGAGGACGAGGGGTGTGAGTCCTGTAAATGAGATTTTTAGTATTAGTAGGTTTGTGATGATACACACTTTGGCAAAACATATACTCCATCTAATTATTAGACTCCTTCTAATTGTTTTGGGGTCCTATCATGTTTTAGCATGACATTGTCCATGTACACAAACAAACATTCAACAAAACAATGTTTAACTTAAAGAAGCTTCAGCTGCCTGCACTAAGCCCTGACCTAAGCCCCACTGAACACCCTCATGATAAACGGAGTTCTGTTTCATAATCGTGGCCGTTAATGTGGTGTTGCTCTTCTATTGTGGCTTTAACAGCCTTCACTCTTCTGAGAAGGTTTAACACAAGAAAGAAAATATCATATTTTTGGCACTAGAGGTTTACGTGCCTCCTCTTACATTTGTTTAGTAAAATTGAGCTTGCTGAGGTAAAGGCTTTGTGCCGTCTGCTGGTGTTTCTTCACGCCTAACTTGTCAAACCATCCCCTTATGGACCTTGCTTTGTGCACAGGGGCACAGACATGCTTGGACAGGAAGGAGCCTCCCTCACACAGTTATATAGTAATATAATTTATTTTATAAAACAGATGTTACACTTGACAAACATGTTTTACCTGAGAGAAACAGGAAGATGAACAGCAGGCGCTCCATTACTGCTTTTTTTTTTCTAATAATAAAAAAAATGCTGTGAACAACTCTCAGCATTTAATAATAATAATACTTATACTTTTACTACTACTTATAATAATAACACCATAATACCTAATATTACAATACAATACCACACAGGAAAAGTATTATATGAACTCATTAGACAACTGGTTCCAAACGTCATTAATATGGAAAATTTGGACCCATTCATTCATCAATTTTCTCAGGTGTGTTGAGTTCTGCATTTATGTGGGGCACTAAACTAATCAAACCCGTGTCTGTATGGGCCTCGCATTGCACTGAAACAAGTAAGAGCCTTCATTAAAGAGTTGAGTGCATTAAATATATTGTAAATTACTGATTTGTATAAATCTTTAGGTCTGTGTTGGTATGGTTTGTGTACATCCTATATATTTAAAGTATCCTCCAGGCTACCCAAGAAGAATGGGCCCTGCTGAGTCTGGTTCCTCTCAAGGTTCCTTCCTTTAATTTTAAGGGAGTTTTTCCTTGCCACAGTCGCCCTCGGCTTGCTCAACAGGGTTTTTTTTTGTATCTGTTGGTCCTGGATTTTGTGAGACAATACCTATTGTAAAAAGTGATATACAGTATAAATAATTTGACTTCACTTGACTTTAGGCAAGACTGGCTGAAAGTCCTATTCTCAATAATTCGAAGAGCATCCAAATGCAAACTTAATTTTTCTGTCAAAAGCAGGTAAAAGATCAGGAAAAAATAATTAAACACTAGTTCCTTATGTGTCTTTTGCTGTTAGTTTCACTACAGTCCACATATTATTGATAGTCGAGACCATTCTGGAAGCTTCATTACAGCCTGATTAATTTGGCTGTACCAAACATCCGGATTGTTCATTGCATCACTTTCTGCAACGGTTCTTCTGGTCAGTGACCAAAATGTGTCATTTCCAAAACTGCTTGGTTCTCTTTCTCTTTTAAACTACCAGACAAAAACATTTCAAACACATGAACAATCTTGGTCAAATTTTAAAACGAGCCCAGACGTAAGTACTAAAATTAGAAAATGAGTCAACCTGCCAACGTATTTAAAATCTCTTTGTTCAGAAATAACTGAAATATTAAAGTAGACTTTTATATTGGGTGCAGCAATATCTATCGGCCAGGCTGCCAGGGTCTTTTCTGTGTGGAGTTTTTCATGTTTTACTCGTGTCCGTCTCTGGGAAAAACATGAAAACTCCACACAGAAAGGACCCGGACCCGCTTCACCTGGGAATCAAACCAAGGCAGCAGCGCTACCCACCAAGTCCCCGTGCCGTCCGGTAAAACAGACGTACATTAAATTGAAGTAAAATACCTGAAAATGGAAGAATGCAGCTGATCTTTGGCTTCATAACATCTCAGATTCCTTTGAAGAAAAGAAACAGGTTGTGGATCTTGCTGGGGAAGGTGTGTCTCATGTAAATCACCCATATTTAAGGCTCGGATGGAAATCAACAACATTTACACACGACCATAGTGGAGGAGGTAAAAGAGAAAAATAAATCATAATAACACAAAGAAGCTGTTTGAATAATAATATGTGTTAAATATGTTTTCTTTGTTCTTATTGTCTTATGGATAACAAAGTACATCAGTTTAAATTTCCTACTTTTCCTTTTGGACAACTAAACTTTAGACATGGGAAAATACAGGACAGGGTGAATACAGGTACGTCAAGTCAAATCTAATTTATTTGTATAGAGCTTGTCTCCTAGCAACTTTACAGCATCCAGGACCGGCAGGCCAAAAACCCCTGTTGAGCAGCCGAGGGCAACAGTGGCAAGGAAGAAACTCCCTTAAAATTAGAGGAAGAAACCTGGAGAGGAACCAGACTCCGCAGGGAGCTCATTCCTCCTCACACGGCCTGGAGAATAATTTTAATGAACAGAATTTACTCAAATCATAAAAACATAAATTAATTCGAAGTTAAAATTTAGGTTCTTATTTATTCAATCCAGTCTGTAATAAAGTCAGTAGTGAGTTCTGGACATTTTAGGTGTAGATACGGCAGGTATCCGTCACATCTAGCAGAAGCAGCATTGTTGGCACAGCAGTCTCAATTTGCAGGCTTCAACCTCAGATGGGTAAACATCTGAGGGCAGTTATAGCCTAGCGGTTAAGGTACTGGACTAGAAAGCTGAAGGTTGCTGGTTCAAACCCCACCACTGCCAGGTTGCCACTGTTGGGCCCTCGAGCAAGGCCCTTAACCCTCAGTTGCTTAGACTGTAAGTCGCTTTGGATAAAAGCGTCTGCTAAATGCCAAAAATGTAAATGTAAACAGAACCATCAGAACCATCTCAGGGTAAATAACTGAAAATGTTGGTAAAATGTTATAGAAATATAATTAAGAGTAAAATCTCAGTTTTACAGAGAGCAGCACGAGACTCTGATGCACCTGATTATTACAGCATGGTGAGAAAAATCCTTATTAAAATACCTCAGAGACTGGATTATGTGTAACAACCTTATATACTCCAGTTAACAGAGATTTCTTAGGTAGAACACAGGAACTGGTCTAAACCAGCTAGAACTGGGCTTTTAGAGGTCATACAATGCAATTGAATATGAGTACTGGCAATCATGCATACTAAGTAGTAATTGATCAAGTATTAATACACAGTATCCAAGGGTTTTTTATTATTATTGCACATTTAAATATCACTTTCACTCTTTTACACAGTTATGTAACAGTGGGAATAAGTACACAGTATTGGAGTTAAACGGTGCTGTCTATATAATGGTGTGGGAAATGCTTTCAGCACATTCTGGAATCCATGCCACGAAAGAAGCATTCAAATGAAAAATGGACAAACAATGCAAAAACATTTTAAGAATGGAGCTATTATACAGGGAACGATCAATGTTCAGGTGCATCATAAAGCTTGCAGATTATATCATAAACAGAATAGAAAGATTGTTAAAAATGATTAAATTACAGATTTAAAAGCCAAATGAACTTTGTGTGGTGCAAATGTAAACATGGTAAAAAAAAAAATGTTGTGCCGTACTTGCAAATGATTAGATTAACTAAAATCTATAACCCCAAATCAGTAAAAGTTGGGACAGTATGGAAATGTAAATAAAATAAAAACACAGAGTTTCTTACATTGACTTTGACTTTTATTTGATGTCAGACAGGATGAACCTGAGATATTTCATGTTTTATCTGCTCAACTTCATTTCATTTATTAATAAACATCCATTCCAGCATTTCAGGTCTGCAACACATTCCAAAAAAAGTTGAGACAAGGGCAATTTTGGGCTAGTAATGAGGTACAAAAAACTAAATAATGATGTGATGTTAAACAGGTGATGTGAACAGGTGATTGTGATCATGGTTTGGTACAAAAGCAGCATCCAGGAAAGGCTGAGAGTCTCTGATGAGTAAAGATGATCAGAGGATCTTCAGTTTGTCCACAAATGTGTGAGAAAATGATTGAAATGTTTAAAAACAATGAACCTCAAAGAAAGATCGAAAGAGATTTGCATGTTCTCCCTCTACAGTGCAGAATATCATTAAACCGTTCAAGAAATCAGGAGGAATTTCAGTGTGTAAAGGCCAAGGACACAAGCTTAACCTGAACGCTCGTGATCTTCCAGCCCTCAGACGGCATCAAGAACCTCCACTCAGCACTAGCTGATATCAGAGCCGTAGATAGAGAGAGTTGCGACACTCCTTGATCTCGCCGCTACGCGGTCACGTGGTTCATGTAACCCTCAATAGTTCCAAACAAACCCGGCGCTGTCATGTTCTCAAATGGGACAGGCAGCAGTAAATGAAATATTAAACGGCAAATAATAAACATTTGTACAATTTCTGGGTATTTTCAACTGCGTTTACATTTACTGCATCTGCTTTAATGTCAATTTGGTATATAAAGTGGAAGATTGATGTTTATAATGACTTGTTAATAGGTCGTTCTTGTTAACACACAGTACATTATAATAGCATACATTACATAATGCGATATCATTAAGTAGTAGAGACAATATACAGTATAGACATTAAAGTTTTTTATGTTTTGTTTTTTGCATAAACTAATCTCCCTTCACTTTCCTGAGGATTCATAATAATAATCATTTTGGCTAAACACTAAGTCATGTGCTGGATTCATAAGGTTTACCTGCACTGAATGAACAGATTGATAAACACATTACCGTACCAAAAACATTATAGTGCAGGTACATGAAAAAGCATTCATTCATCTCTTATTTCATGAGTGATTAATAATTGATTCCTACATGTAATACATTAATGAATTCATTATGAATATGCACTAGTTCATTTTGTCTAATGTAAGTGGTGGACAAGGTACACAAACCATTTAGTTGAGTTAAAGTAGAGATATCCAAGGTAACATATTACTCCAGTAAAAGTAGTAGTAAAAGTAAAAATACTCTTTACCTCCACTAAAGTACTAAACTAAATTTACCTTCAAATGTACTTAAGTATGAAAGTAAAAGTATAATGATTTATTGTGGTTCTAATGTTTTATGATCATTTCTGTAACAAGACTCTTGATTAATCAACTCATTTTAGGTGAAAAGACTCGTGTGTCATTAATTAAGCTTAACTGACTAAGCTAAATTGGGTTATACCTATTAATTAAGATAAACATGTAACATTTAGTGCTGAGCAAATGCTAAACAATAACAGTATTAAGTATATTAATGACATTAAATTCATAATTTTTTTAAAACAAAGCAACATACAGCTAAAAATGTTTGATAAGTAGTGGAAATGAATGGGGCTCTATGGGTTGTTTGGAACTATACAGAGCTCCACAACCCGGAAGCTGCGCAGAAAATATGTCCCGCCCCCTTTCCAACGGTTCCCTATGGGAGTGTCGCCACTCTGTTCTCTCTACCGCTCTGGCTGATATAACCACATGGGTGAGGGATTAGTTTATCAAACCTTCATCAAGCTCTACAATACAGAGTTACTGCACAAATGATACTTAAAACTTTACTGTGCAAAAAAGAAGCCTTATGTTAACCATGTCCTGAAGCAGCGTCTTCTCTGGGCTCGGAGGCGTCTAGGATGGACCATTACACAGTGGACGCCGTGTGCTCTGGACTAAATACGAAAAGGATCCAGACCATTATTAGCAACACGTCCAAAAGCCAGGGTCTGTCATGTTATGGTCGTGTCAGTGCCCTTTTTCTGATTTGGGGTTGTAAATGCCACCTTACCAACATACTGTGACAAAGGTAAGAAGTAACAAAGGGACTTTAAACCTATAAAGTGTGTAAATAAATAGAAACCTACTTTTAAAAGTTGGGACAGCAGGTGAATTGTCAGTTGATTTGAAACAGGTATTTAATTGAAAGAAGAAAGAAGAATATTTATTGAATCAGCTTAGGAATTAGCATATATTTATAAAAATCAGTAAACACACATTTAGAATTTCCCCAGCTAAAGCAATCAGTATGGGATTGGTTTTACCACCAAAGAAAAGTTGTACAAGTAAATAGTTTAACATTCTAATGGCAAAATCTCTCAACACCTGACTGCAAGCATTTGATGATTTCAACAACTACAATCCATAACATTATTAAAGTATTTTTAAAAATCTCTGAGCATAAAGCGCAAAATCGATCACCATCACTGAATGTTTCTGATCCTCAATCCTACTGCTGCATCACATTATTTCAGCTTGTGAAACACGACTCCATCAGGCTGCTCTCTCCATTTAACTCTGGTGGTTCCTGGCATGCCGAGATCAGTCAGTTTCTGTTTGATCTGAGGGACAGAATATTGACTTTTAGTCGTGTAAAAATGCTGTGAAAACTGAATTACTATAGTACAGCCAGTGCTAGATTAAGATTCAGGTTCTTGTTGCTGTAATGAGGAGAAACTGTATAAAAACACGACCCACCATCTCCAGGATCGCCGTCATTACTGCAGGATTGTTTGCATCCTGATCCAGCTGAACCTTCAACCTGATCTGCAACTGTTCTGTGTTTACTATGTTTGGATGCACATACACACAAATACACAGTTTAACTTCTGCTCTAAACAACAGCATTTTAGGGAATAGAACATGAACTCACCTGAGTAACAGAAAAAAGGCTTCATGTCTGAACACACAGCATCAGCAGCTTTACCATTAAGTATAAAACCACAGCTTTCATTTTTCAGGGCGTTATCAGGTTGTCCAAGTGTCCACTTAACTGCAGAGCCACGCATCTGGTCTGACCACTTCCAAGTGTCTCTGAAAAGGCCAATCCAAGTTCCCCAGCCTAAATTTAAAATCTTTCCTCTCATAGCCAAGTTTTCTGTAGCATTTCTTACGATGGCCATGTCTGTGTGATTCTGTCTGCAGAATTTCTGAGCATCAAACCAAGATCTCCAAATATCTCTGTAATAAAAGTACCTGTTGGCTCCGGTGTACCTCTCTGTGGGATTGAACAGATAATTAACAAATGCTGTTAAATATAGAGGTACATTACATTGGAAACTCTGGAACTCTGCCTTGTCCCTTCTGACATATACAAAGTTTTTCCTCCAGCACTTGTTCTAGCATCTATAGCAGACAGTGGGCAGCTCTGGACCAGGCCAGTGGCACCAATACTTCAACTTTGGTCTCAGTCTTGGTGAGCTAAGTTTATAGTTTCAATGTCTCTGTGTGAAATGAACAATGGGGTATATGGTGACCCATAACGTCTCCTTTGCTAGTGTTGTGTTCATCATTCATATCATTGCTTCTTTGTACCGATAGATGGTACCGTTGTAGTGGAGCTACTGTGATATGTGTAGAATAGCGAGAGTGAGTAAGAGATGATGGCTGCTGTATAGGGTATGATGTGATGATGTAGAGGAGACTATGTTTTTGTTGTTATATGTTTGCCTTCTTAGTGAACTGTTCTTTAAGACTTTGGTGTACTTTTTTTCATTCATAAGTCAACACCACAGCTAGCACAAGAAGTGTACACTATATGGTAAAAGTATGTTGATGATGCTTGTAAATAGTAAAAGTGCCTCACAGAGCAGAGCTTGTGGGATAGAATGTCCAATCTTATAGCCATCACATTAACTATTCTGATCTACAGAAGAGTGTGAAGGTTCTGTCTCACCAGGATTTTGTTGTATATAAAACAGGAAACATTACATTTGTTGAACTTTGTTGAACTTGTTGAAATGTGTGACGACTGCTTTGCGATGCTGAGCTCAGATGCAGTGAGTGTTGAGAATGACCCACCACCTAAATAATACCTGCTCTGTGGGGGTCCTGTGGGGGTCCTGACCATTAAAGTACAGCATGAAAGGGGAGCTAACAAAGCATGCAGAGAAACAGATGGACTACAGTCAGTAATTGTAGAACTACAAAGTGCTTCTATATGGTAAGTGGAGCTGATAAAATGGACAGTGAGTGTAGAAACAAGAAGGTGGTTTTAATGTTATGGCTGATCGGTGTATAATCTGCACGTAGCGCACAATCAGTCATTCAGTCAAAACAAAACAAATACTGTGTTTAATGTTTTGGATGTTTTAAGACCAGTTTGGTTCAGATAAGCTGACAAAACTAAAATAAATGTTACTCACCATCAAAGCACACAAAAGGCAAAGCAGTTGTACATTTCAAGTCATACCAAACACTCGGTCCAGGATTAATATAAGCACATTCTTGTACCCCATTTGCGTTGTCAGGCTGAGGTGGACTGCTCAACAAATACCAATTTGTATAAACCGGCGTCTCATTTTTGAAGGACCAGCGCCAGGTGCTGACGTTTACATACAGTCCGATCCAAGCGCTGGAGGTGAACTGATACTTCAGAGCCTCATTCTGAAGCTTGACCAGTTCATCACTAGTTGAGATGGTAGCCAGGTCGGCGTGGTTGGCTCGGCAGTAGGTCTGTGCATCGTTCCATGTTTTTGTGTCCTGGATTAGGTAGTACTTACGGGAGATGGAGAGGACGAAGGGTGTGAGTCCTGTAAATGAGATTTTTTGTATTAGTAGGTTTGTGATGATACTTTATATGGCAAAACACATGTAGAAACACCTTCTAGTTATTAAAATAAGGTCTCTTATTTATTTATAAAATTCATTATATAAAATAAAAACATGTTTTCAAATTTGCTCCAACAAAACAATGTTTAATGTAAAGAAGCTCCAGCTGCCTGCACTAACCCCTGACCTGAACCCCACTGAACACCCTGAACTGAGTTCTGTTTCATAATCATGACCGTTAATGTGGTGTTGCTCTTCTATTGTTGCTTTAACAGCCTTCACTCTTCTGAGACAGTTTATCACAAGAATGAAAATACAGTAGTGATCTCAGGCACTGAAGGTTTACGTGGCTCCTCTTAAATTTGTTTAGTAAAATTGAGCTTGTTGAGGTAAAGGCTTTGTGCCAACTGCTGGTGTTTCTTCATGCCTAACCTGTCAAACCATCCCCTCCCTTATGGACCTTACTTTGTGCACTGTTCACGCTGGCTTCAAACACAAAGCTAAAAACATATAGTTTATTATATAAAACAGATGTTACACTTGTTAGCAGTGGGTGTGGCTGAAATAAAAGAACTTAAGTAAGGGGTGTGTATATATCTCAAACACATTTTACCTGAGAGAAACAGGAAGATAAACAGCAGATGCTCCATTACTGCTTGTTTTCTAATAAGAAAAAAAGATGTGAACAGCTCTCAGCATTTACTACCATTACTACTGATAATAATTATAATAACAGAATGTAACCTGCATGATCAATGAGAATCCCTGCCTTTACATTTCATAGGTTTATGGTTGCAGTAACCTGTGACTATTTCCATTTTAAATTGAACTCTTGGGCAAATCGTTCCTAATTATTAATTAAACGTTATTAATATGGGAAGTTTCGCCCCATTTATTCGTCGATTTGCTCAGGTGTGTTGAGGTCAGACATTTATGCAGGTCACTGGAGTTCTCTACATTAAACTAATCAAACTGTGTCTATAATGTAATTTAACTTTGTACTCTGGTCTCCTCATTTGTTCCTCATTAATGATTATGATTAACTACAGATTGCAGACTTCTCTGTGCCAATAAGAAATACACCCAATACCCATTAAAATGTACATGGAACAGTGGTCTCCTGCCAAGACTGATAGAAAAGTCAAACTGACATGTTATTTTATGATGGTCAGCTAAAAATCCAAAAACCACAAGACACAGATCTGCTATTAACTTCTAGCTCCTGGAACATTAAATAAATTGTCCTCAGTCAGACAAGCTTATATATCTTATATATCTATACTCTACAGAGTCAAGGCCGTTCTGAAAGCTTCATTGCAGCCTGATTTATTCATTCTTAAACAATCATATAACCATATCATTTTTTTTTCTTCTGTTCATTGACCAAATAGTGGCATTTTCAAGAGTGCTTTAGTTCTCTTTCTCTTTTAAACTAGCAGACAAAGACATTTCAATTTTAAAATAAAACAGCTCAAGAAATAACGTTAATGAGCTCAGATGTACATTTTAAAATTAATAAATAAGTCAACCACCATATTTAAAGTCTTTGTTTGGAAATAACTGAAACATTAAAGTGGACTTTTATATTGGGTGTAGCAATATCTCGGCCGGGCTGCCAGGGTCCTTTCTGTGTGGAGTTTACATGTTTTACCCGTGTCCGTGTGGGTTTTCTCTGGGAGAACATGAAAACTCCACACAGAAAGGACCCGGACCGCTCCACCTGGGAATTAAACCCAGGACCTTCCTGCTGTGAGGCAGCAGAGCTACCTGAGTTACCGTGCCGTCCGGTAAAACAGACAATAAATGAATCTTAAATTGAATTAAATGAAAACTGTCTGAAATACCTGAAAATGGAAGAATGCAGCTGATCTTTGGCTTCTTTACATCTCAGGTTCCTTTGAAGAAAAGAAACAGGTTGTGGATCTTGCTGGGGAAGGTGTGTCTCGTGTAAATCACCCGTATTTAAGGCTCAGATGGAAATGAGCAACATTTACACACGGCCATAGTGCAGGAGGTAAAAGACTAAAATAAATCACAGTAACACAAAGAAGGTGTTTGAATTACACTATTTGTTAAATGTTTTCTTTGTTGTTATTGTCTGTTATTGTGATAAAGTACATCAGTTTAATTTCCTACTTTTTCGTTTTGAACTGAACTCACTAAAGGTCAAAAACACTTATGTAAATAAACTTTAGAAATGAAAGAATACAGGACAGGGTGAATGCAGGTACATACGTCAAGTCAAGTCAAATTTATTTGTATAGCACTTGTCTCCTAGCAACTCTCAACATCCAGGACCAACAGATCAAAATCCCCTGTTGAGCAGCCGAGGGCAACAGTGGGCGGCCTGGAGTAATAATAGTGAGTTCATGTCAGGGCAGACAGAGGGTGGCTTTGCAGCAGCGGCAGTGAACCAGTCCATCGGAGGGGGACCTGCCAACCTTGGGGGATCTACTGAGGCGGCGGACAGCGCACCCCAGCTACACAACAACACAATGCAGCCCGAGAAAGCAGCATCAAGGGCCTAACACCACATCAGTCTTTTGACAAAATTGTTTTTGTGCATAAGATTAAACCCTTTAGTAAGAGATGCAATCATCACCCCTTTTGACACATGGTCTTTCCATTTACATTTTAGCAGACGCTTTTATCCAAAGCGACTTACAGTATACAGTCTAAGCAATTGAGGATTAAGGGTCTTGCTCAAGGGCCCAACAGTTGCAACCTGGCAGTGGTGGCGTTTGAACCGGCGACCTTCTGCTTACTAGTCCAGTACTGTAACCACTAGGCTGCAACTGCCCTGTTTCTTTCCCATGGTTCATTTTAGCAAAATGCGGGAATCACAGTGTGTTGCTCCTGAATCTACTAATAAAGCTTTAAAAATGGCTGTTTTGAACCACTTTTGTTTTGAAGTCTACACATGGTAACTGATTAAATGGAAATGTTGAATGTTAAAAAAGTGATGTTCAAGTGATGTTCTCAGTTGGTGTTTGGGAAACTATCACTTACCTGTTCTTACAGATCAGTCCCGCAACCCTCAGTTTGCCCCACCCTCCCATTTGTCGTTTGAAGAGTCTCTATAGTCTTTGGATACCTGTCCATTCTTCCCACAGTCGTAGCACACGGTGTCAGCAGTTGCCACTGGGCCAGCACCTCCACAGCCATGTTGTTCTTGTCCTTGTCATTCTTGTTCTTGCCACAATCTCACGTGATACAGGTGTTCTTAAACATATTCTGGATCTCTGGTTTCAGTTCGCTGAGGAAGCTGTTTGCAGGTGGTCTTCCATCTTCTTGCTCTAGGCTGCAATATTTGTCATGTTCATTCTCACAGGAAAAATCTCCCTCAATTTGGTCAAGCACTGCATTTATATTCTGGAACATTCTGTTTGGGGAAACCAGTAGAAACTTGTGACCAGTTTATGCCCATAGTTCTGAAGGATGCATCATTGTGTCCTTGGTGTCCGAGGTGGTCCATGGGGGTGCACCAGTAGTTTGCCATCTTGGCACGTCACTTCTACCATCAGCAACTACATTTCTGGGTGTTCTTGCTGTCTTCCTGTCCCCTCCCCTCCAAAAGTGAAATCTTCTTGAGGGTGGTAAAGTGGTGGAGGCGGCTGTACTTCTCACTCATCTGGGTACATACTTGGTACACTGGGAGTGGCTTCTCCATCTGCTCCTCCTTTTGCCTATGACTATCATGAACTATTCTGTCACATACAGAAAGTGTTTTACTTTTGTTCTTGCCCATGTCTACTCTGAAAACTAACAATAAACTCAACAAAATGTTTTAAGAGTTTAGGACGTAAGACTTTAAGTCACACTATTTCCCACAATCAAACAGAAAACTATACCTGACAGTGGTAACTAGCAATTAATAACCTCCAAATGTACGTAAGTTAACAAATAAGAAATTAGCTCAGAATCCAGTATTTTTTTGTGAGTTGTGTTGCATGACCTTATCCAAATCCTCCTTTCTCTTGAAGGGGGTGAGTGCACTCAAATCCTAACACAACACCCCAATTGTTCTATCGTAAACCAGCGCAAAAATCCCAAATTTGCCTAGTCTACTCTGAGACTCACAGCTACACAACTCAGATATTAACACATGACTTTATTAACAATACCAATTATATTAAATGTCAAATCTTTCTGACCTTGGTTCATGTAGGTAGAAGCGCTGGCCGACACTGTGGATGATCGCTGACTCCTCTCTCTGAACCATGGCTTAAGACAGAAGGCCAATGTTTCCCAGGCGTCCCCAAATCTGCGCTCATCCACAAATGCCAAACCAGTCAAGCTGCCCCATGTTGGGTGCCAAGTTGTGGTGGAAAGCCCTTAATGAAATACCTCAGAGACTGGATTATGAGCAGAAAAGAGTTTTAATATTGTCTGTAAAGAAGGATCACATTGACAGAGTGTTACGTGCAAAAGAAGCACGTATGTTTTTGTTTTGTTTTTTCCCCTCTTGGTCTATCAACCTTGATTACAGGTGACGCTGAGCCAATAGGAAGTTGCTGCTGACGACATGGAGGCGGGTCCTGGCGCTTAAAAAGGACCTATCGGAGCAGAGTTCGGAGAGGAGCATGCGAGGCTTTTGTTTACCGGCAGTTTCAGTTTTACCTGGTGATGTTGGCTTGTAGAAAATTTTATCTAACCAGTATCTGCCGGAGTCTCATTTATGCTCTCCCTTGTTTCTTTCTCTCTCAGGTTTACCGCGACGGCTGGACAGGCAAGCTTGGTGCGCGTACATACACACACACACCGTAGTGATTGTTTGTTAGAACCACTAGGTAAGAGGCGGGTGCCACTACTTGTATTTTTGAAGGTAGCTTTCGGGTTAGGTAGTTAGTCTCTTTTGTTATTTTCTTTTGTTTGGCTCCGTCTATGTCCACCGTGCGTTTAAATTAATAGTTAAATAAATAGTAAGTTCCAGCATGCTCTCCAGTTAATATAGATATATATAGATATACTTATGCTAACGTGTTTTTTTTGTTAGTAAATATTTTTGTAATAATCATTACTAAACACAATTATTTGGTTACAGAGATCTTGTTGTCTGTGAACACTTATTTTGTTGGTTTGTTTGTATCATTTTATTTGTAAAGTAAACAAAGTACTGCTTGGAAAATCAGCTATTGGTGTTTGTGTCTGTCCTTTCTATTCACCCCCACATGCCCATGTTACATATCGTAACACAGAGTCTCACACAGAGACTGTGAATGCGATCCCACAGGAAAAAATAAACACTCCCGTCGGTGTCCTTGTAGGACAGTGGAAGATTCCACCATTATCAGAGATTTCTTAGCTAGAACACAGGAACTGGTCTAAACCAGCTAGAACTGGGTTTTTGGAGGTCATACAATGCAGTTGAATATGACTACTGGCAATCATGCCCTAAGCATATCTACACATTCTAAGTAGTAACTGATCATGTATTAATATTAATCAAGTGTTTTCAAAATGTTCAAGTGCATCATTAAGCAAAGTATATTTTAAACAGAATAGAAAGGTTTTTTAAACATAATTATATTACAGATTTAAAAGCCAAATGAACTTAGTGTGATGCAGTGTTAGTATGGATGTTTCACACTTTCACTTTCAGGAGTCAGACAGCAGGCACGCTTGGTTCGTGATTATAATAGCTTTATTATAATGCACAATAGTTACACATACAATAGATAATAATTCCCAATTTAAAACTACCTGCAAAGTGTATATACACCCTGGATTAAGCTATAATCACCCACCTCTCATCAGCTGGGGAGCCCCTTCAGCTCTGGCAGGAGATCAACTTAACCCAGAAATGCCGGGCGATGAGCGCCGTCCCACGGCTGAGCTCCTGCAAGTGCCAGGGACTTTTCCCCTTTATATAGCAATTCAGACATGGTTAACTAGAACCTTCGCGTAAGAACGGGAGGGAGTTGGCCAGTCTCTCCCCATTTCTTGGTGTTGCGCCAAGTTTCATAACAATGTCTCAAGGTTAGATGAGGCAGGGGTTTATGCATTTCAGCTTCCCAGTTTCGCCCGTAAGAGGAATGCTTCTGCAAGTGAGTCGGGGGCGCAACCGAGGTCAAAACACATTTCTAAACCAAATCAAGGTTGATCCATTGCAGATCTCGATAAGTCTGCGTTCTTTGCATACTGCCCAGCATCCAGGGCCATAAGGGCCCCATGCATTTGGACCATGTGTCTGACGTCATCAAAAATACCTACTCCAGGTTTGCTTTACAGATGCAAATGTAAATTTATTAAATCAACTTAGGAACTGGCATATATTTAAAAATCAGTACTAAACACACATTTAGAATTGTCCCAGCTAAAGCAATCAAGAGGGGGTTGGTTTTACCACCAAATAAAAGTTGTTTAAGTGAATAGTTTAACATTCTAATAGCAAAAATCCTCAACACCTGACTGCAAGCATTTGATGCCAACTACAATCCATAACATTATTAAAAGATTTTTAAAACTCTTTGAGCATAAAGTACAAAACCGATCACCATCACTGAATGTTTATGATCCTCAATCCTACTGCTGCATCACATTATTTCAGCTTGTGAAACACGACTCCATCAGGCTGCTCTCTCCATTTAACTCTGGTGGTTCCTGGCATGCCGAGCTCAGTCAGTTTCTGTTTGATCTGAGGGACAGAATATTGACTTTTAGTCATGTAAAAATGCTGTGAAAACTGAATTACTATAGTACAGCCAGTGCTAGATTAAGATTCAGGTTCTTGTTGCTGTAATGAGGAGAAACTGTATAAAAACAAGACCCACCATCTCCAGGATCGTCGTCATTACTGCAGGATTGTTTGCATCCTGATCCAGCTGAACCTTCAACCTGATCTGCGACTGTTCTGGGTTTACTGTGTTTGGACACACATACACACAAATACACAGTTTACCTTCTGCTCTAAACAACAGCATTTTTAGTAAATCAACACGTTTTGGGAATAGAACATGAACTCACCTGAGTAACAGAAAAAAGGCTTCATGTCTGAACACACAGCATCAGCAGCTTTACCATTAAGTATAAAACCACAGTTTTCATTTTTCAGAGCGTTATCAGGTTGTCCAAGTGTCCATGTAATTGCAGAGCTACTGGTCTGGTCTGACCACTTCCAAGTGTCTCTGAAAAGGCCAATCCAAGTTCCCCAGCTTAAATTATAAATCTTTCCTTTCATAGCCAAGTTTTCTGAAGCGTTTCTTACGATGGCCAGGTCTGTGTGATTCTGCCTGCAGAATCTCTGTGCATCAAACCAAGATTTCTTAATATTAAAGTAATAAATGTACCTGTCGGCTCCGGTGTACCTCTCTGTAGGATTGAAAAACACATAAATAACACATGCTGTTAAATTAAGAGGTACATTGTGTTGGAAACTCTGAAAGTATGAGGTATAGCTAAAACGTTGGTGCAGTTGTTGATTAAACTGTAATGGTGCACCATTTGGTTCAGATACGTTACTTCTCTGACAAAAAAATAAAATAAATGTTGTTACTCACCATTAAAGCATACAAAGGGCACAACATTTACACAGTTTGCATCACCCCAAACACCTGGTCCAGGATTAATGAAACCACACTCTTCTACTCCATTTGTGTTGTCAGGCTGAGGTGGACTGCTATACCAATTGGTATAAACTGGTGTCTCATTTTTGAAGGACCAGCGCCAGGTGCTCATGTTTAAATACAGTCCAATCCAAGCGCTGGAGGTGAACTGATACTTCAGAGCTTCATTCTGAAGTTTGGCCAGTTCATCACTAGTTGAGATGGTAGCCAGGTCGGCGTGGTTGGCTCGGCAGTAAGTCTGTGCATCGTTCCATGTTTTTGTTTGCTGGATTAGATGGTACTTACGGGAGATGGAAAGGACGAGGGGTGTGAGTCCTGTAAATTAGATTTTTAGTATTAGTAGGTTTGTGATGATACACTATATGGCGAAACGTGTAGAAACACTTTCTCATTATTAAAATAAGGTCTCAGTCACACCTGTTGTTAACAGGGGTATAAAATTCATTATATAAAATAAAGACATGTTTTCAAATTTGTGGCACTGATTTGGCAAAGGTCATATAATGAAACTCCAGCTGTCTGCACTTTGCTTTAACAGCCTTCACTCTTCTAAAACGGCTTATCACAAGAATGAAAAGATTTGTACGTGGCTGCTCTGAAATTTGTTTAGTAAAATTGAGCTCGCTGAGGTGAAGGCTTTGTGCCATCTGCTGGAGTTTCTTCACACCTAACTTGTCAAACCATGTCCATGTCCATGTTCATGGACCTTGCTTTGTGCACAGGGCATGTTCATTTCATAATGGAACAGGAAGGAGCCTCCCTCAGACCTAAAGCTGGAAGCATATAGTTTATTATATAAAACAGATGTTACACTTGTTAGCAGTGGGTGTGGCTGAAATAATAGAACATAGGTAAGGGGAGTGTATATATCTCAAACATGTTTTACCTGAAAGAAACAAGAAGAGAAACAGCAGATGCTCCATTACTGCTTTTTTTTTCTAATAAGACAAAAAAATTTGTGAACAGCTCTCAGCATTTTTAAGTGGAAAGAGGGGGACAATAATAATAACAACAACAGTATGGAACCTGCATGATCAATGAGAAACAATTTTACAATTAAATCCCTGCCTTTACATTTCATAGGTTCATCATTGCGATAACCTGTGACTATTTCCATTTAAATTTTAATTTAATACCTAATATTCCAATTAAATACTACACAAAAAAGTATTATGTGGACACCAGACCATGAACTCACTGGGCAAATCGTTCCAAACATCATTAATATGGAAAATTTGGGCCCATTTATTCATCAGTTTGCTCAGTTTTATTGAGGTAAGGCATTTATACAGGTCACTGAAGTTCCCTACATTAAATAGCCACTAGTCTCGCTCGACTTGAGCCTCCACCCAGGACTAAAGGAAGACGAGAATCAAGGCTCTTCTCTGTTCTAGCACCCAAGTGGTGGAATGAACTTCCTCTGTCTGTCCGAACATCTGAGTCTCTTCCTGTCTTTAAAAACGATTAAAAACCTTCATCACCTTTTTACTAAGCACTTAAGCTGACTTGTACTTATTTACTAACATTTTTTTTCCATTTCCAAAAAAAAAAAATACACTTTGGTTCTAACAGGTTTCAGCAGATTTGTGTTCTTTGACTGTTGTTTACTAAAACTTGAGAAATGAAATGTTTACTATAGAAGCACTTCTGTAAGTCGCTCTGGATAAGAGCGTCTGCTAAATGCAAAAAATGTAAATGTAAACTAATCAAGCCATGTCTGTATGGGCCTCCCTTTGTGATAAAACATGTTGGATGGATTATATTTATTGTAAATGACAGATGTTGTAAACACAACCTACTAGACAGTAGGTACAGTATTTCTGCATTAAAATGCATTTAAAACTGTTTTTCTCAAAACACACTTCTGGTCATTGATCAAATTGGCATTTCCAAAGATGCTTGGTTCTCTTTCTCTTTTAAACTAGCAGACAAAAGACAGTTCAAACACATTAACAATCTTAAGTATTAAAATAAAGAATAGAGTCACCCTGCCAATGTATTTAAAGTCTCTGTTCAGAAATAAGTGAAATATTAAAGTAGACTTTTATATTGGGTGCAGCAATGGGTGTGTTCGAAAAGCTAGTGTGCTGTCTACATAGGCAGCATTTTATGTCATCCTGATCCTGTGCGCGCTCCCGAGAATGAGGCTGTTCAAAATCCTAGATGCCTTAAAATCCACACTTCTGAGGCATCTTCATATTTCAATGTTATTTTGGCTCAAGAACGAGTGAGCATCGAACGCTGCCTTAGTGATCAAGACAATCCCAGCATTCATGGCTGACGGGGCGGAGAAACGAATGGAGTTATTTTCAAACGTAAATAAAATATTACTGATTTTTAACTTGTATAAACTTGTACTGAGTGTTTTTATTAGCAAGTTCGGGCTTGTCAGGAAATTTAACCATTATCGGTACATGAAGGAAGATGTTATATTGACGTTAGCGTGCTGTGCTACCTCAGTTTATTGGTTTTAATGGCGAGATGCTAAATGCTAAACGCGAAATGCTAAACCCGATGGAATCGCTATCTAAGTAGTGTGTTCGAATAACCTGCCTTATAAGTCACTGACTTATTAGAATCCTCTCTACTAAGTCAGCTGCCTATGTAGAGAGTAAGACAGCAAGGCAGCTCCCTAGGTTTTCGAACACACCCATTATCTATCGGCCGGGCTGCCAGGGTCCTTTCTGTGTGGAGTTTACATGTTTTACCCGTGTCCGTGTGGGTTTCCTCTGGGAGAACATGAAAACTCCACACAGAAAGGGAATTGAACCTAGGTCTTACTTGCTGTGAGATAGCAGTGCTACCCATCGAGCCACTGTGCTGCCCGGTAAAACAGACAATTATTAAATATTAAAATTAATTAAATTACCTGAAAAGGGAAGAATGCAGCTGATCTTTGGCTTCATAACATCTCAGCTTCCTTTAAAGAAAAGAAACAGGTTGTGGATCTTGCTGGGGAAGGTGTGTCTCATGTAAAGCACCCGTATTTAAGGCTCGGATGGAAATTAGCAACATTTACACACGACCATAGTGGAGGAGGTAAAAGACAATAATAAATCATAATAACACTAAAAGAAATATGGTTAATATAGTTAAATATGGTTTCTTTGTTGCAAAGTACATCAGTTTAAATGTCCTATGTTTCCTTTTAGACAACTAAACTTGTCTAAAATGCAAAAGTACAGGACAGGGTGAATACAGGTACATACGTCAAGTCAAGTCAAGTCAAATTTATTTGTATCCAGCATCCAGGACAGACAGACCAAAAACCCCTGTTGAGCAGGTGAGGGCAACAGTGGCCAGGAAAAACTCCCTTAAAATTAGCAGGAAACCTGAAGAGGAACCAGACTCAGCAGGAATCTCCATCCTCTTTGGGTGGCCTGGAGAATAATGTGAATGAATAGGATTTACACAAACCATACATACACAAAACAATTCAAACTAAAGGTTATAACTAGTAAAAAGAATAAACAAGCAATTTGTGTAATTATTCAGTCCAGTCTGTGATAAAGTCAGTAGCGAGTTCTGTACATTTTCATTGCAGACACGCCAGGTCTCTGTCACATCTAGCAGGAGCAGCATTGTTGTCGCTTTGGATAAAGGTGTCTGCTAAATGCCAAAAATGTAAATTACAGCTTTTTTTCTAATACCCTTTTTTTAAATGAAGGGGGGGGGGGGGGCAATAATAATGGTTGATGGCATCTGCACAGAGTCAAGAAATAATGCTGATCAGGGCGTGGCTCTCCGTGCACAGGGCTGATTCGCATATGAACTTGGCTGGTGCAGGTGAAAAAGTGTCTTTGTCTAAGATACGATAAGCAAGCAATGTTACCAGGTCCACTCACTGGATATTTTTGGTTGGTGGACTATTCTCAGTCCAGCAGTGACAGTGAGGTGTTTAACACCTCCATCAGCGCTGCTGTGTCTGATCCACTCATACCAGCACAACACACATTTACATTTTCAGCATTTAGCAGACACTTTCATCCAAAGCGACTTACAGTTATGACTGAACACAATTTTTTATTACTTTTGATTACTAGTCCAGTACCTTAACCACTGAGCTATCACTGCTATCACACACGCTAACACACCACCACCAGTGGCACCAGTACTTCAACCTTGGTCTCAGTCTTGGTGGGCTAAGTTTATAGTTTCAAAGTCTCTGTGTGAAATCAACATTTTCTCTCTCAGCTCTTGTGGAAGATGGACGCTTTTTTTCCCTCCTCCTCCCTTATCTACCCTGCTTGGCTTCTCCTGTATCTTGTCTCGTCTACTCTGCTCTACAGAGATTTTTCTAGCGCTGCTCCTCAAAGAACAAATTATGGAATTGGTCAAATGGTCTCTGAATGCTATTGACACCATCTTCTCATCGAGAAGTTCGGGTTCGGGGGAACCCACATGCCCCGACGGAACGCAGATGGCAGGATACGCGATGGACTCGTGGGGGAAGTGGAGGGTCGTGTGCCTGGCACCTCTTTCGTTGGAGGACATCGAGGATGTTTATTTATTCGGAACTTTGATTGTGGGGTTTCTGCTGATTGGATTAGGCGTTACCCTGCTGTATCGGGAAATTAAAAGAGTTGGGTCAGTTGTCAAAGGTCCCCAGAAACTGCCCAATTTGATTGATATGGTGGGCAGAGCCGTTGGAACTCAGACTGCGCATATTAATCGCACTATGGAATCCATCACGGAGAAACTATCGACTTTGCGAAATGAGATAAATCAGAGATGCATTGATTCTGAGTGTTAAATTCAGTGCTCAGACAAAGCAAAAGTCATTTCTGCTCTTGGCTTCCCTGTTATCAGCAACGGCCTTGGTGATAAGATAAGAAATTCCTCCAGAGGATCTGCTGCTACGTACCTACCCCGCATCCACTGACTGTTTTTCATTCTGGCCAGTAAGCGCTGTATACTGCCATGTTATCGCGAACTTTGTACATACTTTTCTTGCTGCAGGAATGAAGGACAGAACTCTTTCCCAACCAAATCCAACGTCTCCACTCTCTAGCTTCTTAGCTTAATTCCACCAATACAGTAGTTGGTTACTTTTCCGATCCCCCCATCCCTAATCCGTGGCTAGTTGTGTGATGTTTTTACATGTGCTTGTGTGCTGTATGGGGCTGTTTTTTTCGTGTTACCATAATGTGCTCCTAAAGGGAGCACAATCTGGTTGCTGGTTTTTTTTTTTATCCCCTTCTTTCCCAATGTGTTCATTATTTCTTGTTTCTTCGAAAGATGGCGCCGGTGAGTTGGCTGCCGTCAAACTCAAAAAGCAGTCTCAAAAAGCATTTGACTTGACTTGACTTGACTTGACACGCTAACACACCACCACCAGTGGCACCAGTACTTCAACCTTGGTCTCAGTCTTGGTGGGCTAAGTTTATAGTTTCAAAGTCTCTGTGTGAAATCAACAATAGGGTATAGAGTTACCCATAAATCTCCTGTGCTAGCACAAGCAGTCAGACTGTTTAACACCACACAACGACGGGGTCGTTAAACCGAATCAACAACTCAAACATACATTTGTATTGCCACTTTACATATTCCATATTTACATTCTTGTTTTCATACCTGTATGTATATATCGGTTATAATTTTATCTACATACATTGCTACTATTATTATCTGTGTTACCACCACTATTCTCATCCATACCTATGTCTGACATATGTTATATCTGATACACAATCTCTATTCATATTCTATGTTATATACATATATATGTTGTGTTGTGTGATTACTCCGGCCAGTAGATGTCAGTGTGTATCAGGCAGATGGAACGGTATGTAAGGTGTGGAATGAAGTCGGCTGAGTAAAGTAAACGAACGTTCTGAATACTGCTGAGTTATTTCTTTATTTCATACATATACTACTACAAAATACAACAAATTGGCGACGAGGATGGCTTTACTCGGACTTCCACCGCCACATGCATTTCTGGAATGCCCAGGTGAGCCTGCAATGGCGTTCAATTTCTGGATTCGTATGTTCGATAACTACATTCTGGCTAAATGTCCAGGCGACGTTCCGGATAAGAGAAAACGAGCTCTGCTTATCCACTGCTTAGGCACTGAAGGTTAACTTATATTCTACACTTTGGAAGTGGAGAGTGATACCTACGAGGCTGCTTTAAATGCACTGAAGGCGTTTTTTGTGCCAAAAATTAACGTGGTTGCTGAACGTAATCAATTCCGCCAACGTGCTCAGAGGCCCGGTGAGTCTGTTGTACATTTTGCGGCTGCGCTACGTGGTCTTCTTGTAAACTGTAAATTTGGTGCACTTGCTGATGACATGATTCGGGATCAGATTGTAGAGAAAACGTGCAACCCTCGCATTCGTGAGCGTTTGCTCCTGGAAACTGATCTTACTTTGCAAAAGACAATTACTATTGCTGAGCAAATTGAGTCTGCAGTCACTGAAGCTAAAGCAATGACGTGCACTACTGATGTTGCGGTCAAGGCTGTAAATGTCCATGCTCATGGTCCTGCCAAGCCCCGTAGATATCATCAAACCGATGCTACAAATAAGCAATATACACCTGCTGGTTCTCATCAAACCGCACGGGCTAAGACATGTTACCGTTGTGGTTCAACCTCGCACATAGCAAACTACCCGAAATGCCCCGCAAAACAAGCTAAATGTAAAAAGTGCTCAAAAATTGGTCATTTTGCAAGGGTTTGTCGAGGGCCAGTACATGCATGTAATGTACAAGAGGTGACCGTACCTGACCTTACTGTCCTGAGTATCACAGCTCCTATTACAGAACAACAAGGAAAGCCTCTCACCTGCAATGTTACTCTGTGTGCTGATAGTGGACAGTCAATTAAAACAGACTTGCTTGTGGATACCGGTTCTGCTGTTTCAATTCTTCCGGAACACATGTACCATCAATACTTTTCTCCTCTGCCTCTTACTGCACCCAAAGTTCGTCTGATGACATACATGAAGAAACAGATTCCTGTCCTGGGATGCATCGCCCTTAATGTGTCGTGTCATGCTTGCTGTACACAGGTGGACTTCTACATCGTACAGCAGGGTACTCCAATTCTTGGTATGGATCTTTTCACCGCTTTGCAACTTGAAATACAGAATGGATGTGTTAAGACTTCTACCACTGCATGTCCTGCTGCTGTTTATTTTACTGATGCCTCAGACTACGGTTTAGGTGCCGTGCTTACACAATGGCATGAAGACACTGAAAGAACAGTTGCCTTTGCTTCAAGGACATTGTCTGAATGTGAAAGAAAATACTCTGCTACTGAGAAAGAGGCCTTGGCATGTGTCTGGGCTACAGAGAAATGGCACACCTATCTCTGGGGTCGGCAGTTTACTCTGCAAACAGACCATAGTCCTCTAACGACCTTGCTGTCTACGAAAGGCCTGGGAAGAGCAGGAATGAGAATTGCTAGATGGTCTGCACGCTTACTATGCTTCAATTACGACATTGTTTACAAGCCAGGAACAGAAAACTATACTGCCGACTGTTTATCGCGTCTGCCATTACCCTTTGCATCTGATGATCAAGAACTAGAACCTGAAATGGTTGCAGTGGTATCATCTGACTTGGCTGCCATTACTGCTGTTGAATTGCAACAGTCGGTGGACCAGTGTACCTTGCTACAACAGGTTAAGTACTACATTACAAATAAATGGCCTTGTACTGCTAAAGGCATGGACTCAAATCTTGTGCCTTTTTTCTGCCTCAGATCTGAACTAACTGTACAGGACGGGTACATAATTCGCGGTACTCACCGTATAGTGGTCCCTGCGGATTTACAACCTAAATTGATTCAACTGGCACATGTCACTCATCAAGGGATTGTCAGAACCAAACAGCGGTTAAGGGATCTCTATTGGTGGCCTGGTATGGACGTACAAGTGGAAGCTGCCATCAAAGCATGCACTACATGCCTTCAACATGATAAGACTGCTGTATGTCATGCTGCTCCGCTCCAACCAGTACCTACTCCAACAGCGGCTTGGGAAAAAGTTGCAATTGACATTGTGGGTCCTTTTCACCATGCTACTCATGATTGCCGCTATGCTGTGACGCTTATTGACTATTACAGTAGATGGCCAGAGGTGGCATTTGCTTCTGTGGTCAACTCTTCCACGGTTATTGCATTTCTGTCTACTGTGTTCAGTCGTGATGGAAATCCACGTGAGATTGTTACAGATAACGGTCCACAATTTGTTTCTGCAGAGTTTGAACATTTTCTTGCGATAAGGGATATTAAGCATTGCCGAAGCTCTGTGTACTATCCTCGAGCAAATGGAGAAATAGAACGATTTAATAGGGTTTTTAAAGACTGCCAACATTGAGGGTAAGCCCTGGAAGCCTTTTGTCACTGACTTTCTGCACACATACAGAGCAATGCCACATGCTATTACTACCTGTTCACCTGCAGAACTGCTTCATGGTCATTCAATCCACACAACGCTTCATGTTCGAGATCTGCCTACTGTGGTCCCTCCTAAGGCTCAGAAGCCATGGGAGCTCATTGTTCAAAGGAAACAGATTAAGGCAAAAGAGTATACATACAAACGCCGTGCTGCTTCTTCACCTAAGATTCAAGTGGGTTCCTTTGTGCGCATTCGAAAACCTGGACTGGTCAGTAAAGGACATCCCAAATTCAGTCAGCCCTATAAAGTGGTTGCAAAACATGGTGCAGCTACTTACCTGTTGTCTGATGGGAAAGTGTGGAATGCTGCTCATCTTGCTCCTACACCTTTGTCCACTGCTAATCCACCAGCATTGACTTTTCCTGAGGATGATTACCTTCCCCAAGATACTCCAGCATCTGGATCTTTGCTTCCTATCACTCAGTCCACAACCCGACAAAGTAGAGTTCGTCGTGTTCCATTCTGGACTAAGGACTATGTTTTTAATTAAAGGGGGATATGTTGAAATAATGCTGTGAAGGTGAATTGCTGGTAATGTGATGTAAAAGAAAAGTGAAGTGGTGTAAATGTGAAAAAAAGAGTTTAAGTAAAACTTATTTCGGTTTCAGTACTGTCAATGTATATGATAGGTACCAAGTTCAAGAGTTTAGTTTTGATAGCATTCAAATGTTTAAATACATGTGTCAGATAAGTGTTAAAGTTATTTACAGCTTTGAAGTAGCAAGTAATGTGCTTTTTCTACAAAAGGGAAATATGTTGTGTTGTGTGATTACTCCGGCCAGTAGATGTCAGTGTGTATCAGGCAGATGGAACGGTATGTAAGGTGTGGAATGAAGTCGGCTGAGTAAAGTAAACGAACGTTCTGAATACTGCTGAGTTATTTCTTTATTTCATACATATACTACTACAAAATACAACAATATATATAGCCATAATTTATACATTGTAGATATTTATAACTATAACAACATCCTTATCTCTATATTTATTCTTATATATCTGTATATATTGTTTATAAGAATAGATACACTGCTGCTTTCATCACATGTACCAGATGCACAATTTGCACATGCTGTTTTTCTGTTGCACACCATATGCTGTATTAATGCACCTTATTTACTTACTTATCTTTTTTTGTATTTGTATCTTACCTTATTTTGTGTTTGTATTAAGTTTTCTCTTCTTTGTTAAACTACTGGAGACCAATAATTTCCTTTGGGATAAATAAAGTATCTATCTATCTATCTATCTATCTATCTATCTATCTATCTATCTATCTATCTATCTAATCTATCTATCTATCTATCTATCTATCTATCTATCTATCTATCTATCTATCTATCTATCTATCTATCTATCTATCTATCTATTTATCTAATCTATCTATCTATCTATCTATCTATCTATCTATCTATCTATCTATCTATCAAGAAGTGTACACTATATGCTAAGTTTAAGTAAACATCAGTCGAAGAACACAAATCTGCTGAAACCTGTTAGAACCAAAGTGTTTTTTCTTTTTAAAAAGTCAGTCTTAAGTGCTTAGTAAAAAGGTGGGTTTTTAATCATTTTTTAAAGATAGCAAGTGACTCAGATGTTCAGACAGACAGAGGAAGTTCATTCCACCACTTGGGTGCTAGAACAGAGAAGAGCCTTGATGCACGTCTTCCTTTAGTCCTGGGTGGGGGCTCAAGTCGAGCGAGACTGGTGGCTCGGGGGTTGCGTGGTACAGAGCGGGGTTTGATTAGACCTCGAAGGTAGCTTGGGGCTGGTCCATTTTTGGCTTTGTAGATGAGCATCAGTGTTTTAAACTGAATGTGTGCAGCTACAGGAAGCCAGTGAAGAGAACGCAGCAGTGGGGTGATAATGTGGCAGCAGTGGGGTGATGATGTGGCAGCAGTGGGGTGATGATGTGGCAGCAGTAGGGTGAAGATGAGGCATCAGTGGGGTGATGTGGCAGTGTTTGGGCTGGTTAAAAACCAGACGGGCAGCTGCATTTTGAATGAGCTGCAAGGGTTTAATAGTGGACATGAGAGCTCCTGCCAGGAGGGAGTTGCAGTAGTCCAACCGTGAGATTACAAGTGATTGGACCAGAATCTGGGTAGCTTCCCTGGAGAGAAATGGTCGAATCTTCCTGATGTTGTACAGGAGGAACCGGCACCATCTCGTCATGTTGGCTATATAAGGAGAGAAGGTCAGCTGGTTATCCAGGACAACACCAAGGCTTCGTACATTATCAGATGGTCTGATCTGGGAGCAACATCTCTGTCTTGCTGGGATTGAGTTTAAGATGATAAGCTGATATCCATTGTGAGATATCTCACAGACATGCTGAGATGCGAGCTGAGACGTGCGTGTCTGAATGAGGAAATGACAGAACGAGCTGAGTGTCATCTGCATAGGAGTGGTAGGAGAAGCCATGGGAGGCTATGACCTCACCCAGAGAGCGGGTGTAGATAGAGAAAAGAAGTGGACCAAGTACAGAGCCCTGGGGAACATTGGTTGAGAGAGTGCATGGTGGAGATATGGATCCCCTCCATGACACTTGGTAAGAGCACCCTTCCAGGTAGGAGGCCATCCATTGCCATGCTGAACCTGTTACTCCAAGGTTGGAGAGAGTGGACAGGAGAATGCCGTGATTCACTGTGTCGAAGGCTGCAGAGAGGTCAAGAAGAATAAGGACAGATGACAGTTTGGCTGCTTTGGCTGCATGAAGCTTCTCAGTAGCAGCTACAAGTGCTGTTTCCGTAGAACGTGCTGCCTTGAAGCCAGACTGGTACGGATCGTGTAGGTCATTCTGAGTGAGAAAGGCAGATAGTTGGTTATAGACAGAACATTCAAGAATTTTGGATAGAAAAGAGAGGAGTGAGACAGGTCTGTAGTTGTTAATGTCTGTAGTATCTAGTGTAGGTTTCTTAAGAAGGGGAATGACCTGAGCCTTCTTAAAAGCAGTAGGGACGTCAGGGAGTTGTTGATGATGGGTGTGATGAAGGGGATTAGGTCCTGTGAGATGTCTTTGAGGATGGTGGATGGTATAGGGTCGAGTGTGCATGTGGTGGGATTGCTGGATGAGAGGAGCTGTGTAACCTCATCCATGGTGAGTGGGGTGAAGCTGGTAAGTGTGTTGGTGGGTTGAGGGTCAGTTGAAAGTGGGTCAGTCGGAGAGAAGGATTGATTGATTTTGTCGATCTTGTCCTGAAAGAATGTTGCAAAGTCAGTAGCAGTGAGAGAGGCAGATGGGGGAGAAGGAGGAGGGTTCAGAAGAGAAGAAAATATAGCATGAAGCTTACGTGGGTCAGCAGCAGATTGTTCAAGCTTGGCTTTGTAAAAAGATGTTTTTGCAGAAGTCACGTCAGATGAGAACCTGGACAGTAGATCGTGGTAGGAGTGGAGATCAACACCAAGCTTAGATTTCCTTCACTTTCTCTCAGCTGCCCTTAATTCAGCTGTTACCCAAACATACGAGAAATTAGTCAGTAACAAAAGTATCAGCATGATTTGTAATATGTCAGAAGTTTATAATGTGTTCATTATTATTTTATAGGGGAAAAGACGTTACCAAAAAACTGCATATGTAGCATTAAAAAAAACGCCTTTATTTGTCATAAATAATCTACTCATAGCACGGGATCAGCCATCCAATCAGACCAAATACAGTGTTTCATGTTTTGGATTTTAAAAGACCAGTTTGGTTCAGATAAGCTACATCTCTGACAAAACTAAAATAAATGTAGTTACTCACTGTCAAAGCACACAAAAGGCACAACAGTCTTACAAAATCCATCATAGCAAACACTCGGTCCAGGATTAATACAGTGTATCACAAAAGTGAGTACACCCCTCACATTTCTGCAAATATTTCATTATATCTTTTCATGGGACAACACTATAGACATGAAACTTAGAGGATATAACTTAGAGTAGTCAGTGTACAGCTTGTATAGCAGTGTAGATTTACTGTCTTCTGAAAATAACTCAACACACAGCCATTAATGTCTAAATAGCTGCAACATAAGTGAGTACACCCCACAGTGAACATGTCCAAATTGTGCCCAAATGTGTCGTTGTCCCTCCCTGGTGTCATGTGTCAAGGTCCCAGGTGTAAATGGGGAGCAGGGCTGTTAAATTTGGTGTTTTGGGTACAATTCTCTCATACTGGCCACTGGATATTCAACATGGCACCTCATGGCAAAGAACTTTCTGAGGATGTGAGAAATAGAATTGTTGCTCTCCACAAAGATGGCCTGGGCTATAAGAAGATTGCTAACACCCTGAAACTGAGCTACAGCATGGTGGCCAAGGTCATACAGCGGTTTTCCAGGACAGGTTCCACTCGGAACAGGCTTCGCCAGGGTCGACCAAAGAAGTTGAGTCCACGTGTTCGGCGTCATATCCAGAGGTTGGCTTTAAAAAATAGACACATGAGTGCTGCCAGCATTGCTGCAGAGGTTGAAGACGTGGGAGGTCAGCCTGTCAGTGCTCAGACCATACGCCGCACACTGCATCAACTCGGTCTGCATGGTCGTCATCCCAGAAGGAAGCTGACACACAAGAAAGCCAGCAAACAGTTTGCTGAAGACAAGCAGTCCAAGAACATGGATTACTGGAATGCCCTGTGGCCTGACGAGACCAAGATAAACTTGTTTGGCTCAGATGTTGTCCAGCATGTGTGGCGGCGCCCTGGTGAGAAGTACCAAGACAACTGTATCTTGCCTACAGTCAAGCATGGTGGTGGTAGCATCATGGTCTTGGGCTGCATGAGTGTTGCTGGCACTGGGGAGCTGCAGTTCATTGAGGGAAACATGAATTCCAACATGTACTGTGACATTCTGAAACAGAGCATGATCCCCTCCCTTCGAAAACTGGGCCTCATGGCAGTTTTTCAACAGGATAACGACCCCAAACACAACCTCCAAGATGACAACTGCCTTGCTGAGGAAGCTGAAGGTAAAGGTGATGGACTAAACTCAATTGAGCACCTGTGGCGCATCCTCAAGTGGAAGGTGGAGGAGTTCAAGGTGTCTAACATCCACCAGCTCCGTGATGTCATCATGGAGGAGTGGAAGAGGATTCCAGTAGCAACCTGTGCAGCTCTGGTGAATTCCATGCCCAGGAGGGTTAAGGCAGTGCTGGATAATAATGGTGGTCACACAAAATATTGACACTTTGGGCACAATTTGGACATGTTCACTGTGGGGTGTACTCACTTATGTTGCAGCTATTTAGACATTAATGGCTGTGTGTTGAGTTATTTTCAGCAGACAGTAAATCTACACTGCTATACAACTTGTACACTGACTACTCTAAGTTATATCCAAGTTTTATTTCTATAGTGTTGTCCCATGAAAAGATATAATAAAATATTTGCAGAAATGTGAGGGGTGTACTCACTTTTGTGATACACTGTATAAGCACACTCTTCTACTCCTTTTAAGTTGTCAGGCTGAGGTGGAATGGTCATCATATTCCAATTTGTATAAACTGGTGTTTTTGTAGGACCAGCGCCAGGCTTTGATGTTTACATACAGTCCGATCCAAGCGCTGGAGGTGAACTGATACTTCAGAGCTTCATTCTGAAGTTTGACCAGTTCATCACTAGTTGAGATGGTAGCCAGGTCGGCGTGGTTGGCTTGGCAGTAAGTCTGTGCATCGTCCCATGTTTTTGTTTCCTGGATTAGTATTTACGGGAGATGGAGAGGACGAGGGGTGTGAGTGCTGTAAAAAGTATGCAGAAACTCCTTCTAATTATTAAAATAAGGTCTCAGTGACACATGTTGCTAATAGGGGCATAAAATTCATTACATAAAATAAAGACACTGTTTTGGGGAAGGTCCCCTCATGTTTTAGCATGACACTTCCCATGTACACAAACAAACTCCAACAAAACAATGTTTAATGTATAGAATCTCCAGCTGTCTGCACTAAGCCCTGACCTGAACCCCACTGAACACCCTCTGGATTCTGTTTCATTATCATGGCTGTTAATGTGGTGTTGCTCTTCTATTGTTGCTTTAACAGCCTTCACTCTTCTGAGATTCTTATCACAAGAATGAAAATACAGTAGTAAGCTCAGGCACTGAAGTTTTAGGTGACTCCTCCTAAATTTGTTTAGTAAATTAAGTTTCTTCACACCTAACCTGTCAAACCATCCCCTTATGGACCTTGCTTTGTACACAGGGGCAAGTTTATTTTATAGTGGAACAGGAAGAAGCCTCCCTCAAACACAAAGTTTTGAACATATAGTTTATTTTATAAAACAGATCTTACACTTGACAAACATGTTTTACCTGAGAAAAACAGGAAGATGAACAGCAGACGCTCCATTACTGCTTTTTTATCTAATAACAAAAAAAAATGTTGCGAAGCGCTCTCACCATTTAAGTCCAATAAAATACCACACAGGAAAAGTATTATGTGGACGCCAGACCATGAACTCGTTGGGCAAATTGTTCCAAACGTCATTAATATGGAAAATTTGAACCCATTCATTCATTTGTTTAAACATGTAATCAGGTCACTGGAGTTCTCTACATTAAACTAATCAGACTGAGTCTATAAAGTTATTTAACTTTGTACTCTGACCTCCTCATTAATTTCTCATTAATGATTATGATTAACTACAGATTGCAGACTTCTCTGTGCCAATAAGAAATACACCCAATACCCATTAAAAAGTACATGGAACAGTGGTCTCTTGCCAAGACTGATAGAAAAGCACAAACTGACATGTTATTTTATGATGGTCAGCTGAAAATCCAAGAACCACAAGACACAGATCTGCTATTAACTTCAAGCTTCTGGAACATTAAATAAATTGTCCTCAATCAGACAAGCTTCTTTTTATTTTGCTGTCTAAGGCAGGTAAAAGAGATCAGGAACATGATTAAATACAGTGGAACCTCGACTTACGAGTGACCCAACTTACGAATTTTCCGAGATACGAGCCGTCACTTGGTCGATTTTTTGCTTTGTGATACGAGCCGAGATCTGAGTTACGAGCTCAGCTGAGTTCAGTTCACCTGGTTATCTTGCCGTACAAGCAAGTAAAAAAGAGGAAAATGTGACGAAAAAGCCAAAAGTCGGTGAAGAATAAGATTAAGTGAAGTAAAAAAATTATATAGAGCGTTTTAGCTGTAGATTATAGCGCGGGTTGCTTACTGAACGGTAGCAACTGGCGTAATGACGCTCGTGGCTTTGTCTCGCGATAGGTAAACAAGAGTAGCGGGCGGTGTCGTGACTGATTTTGACCCGTACAAGTTCTAGCATCCGAGACGTATTCCAAATAAAGGTCGTGTACCAAGCTAAATTTTCACATCCAATCAGGACGTATACCAAGTTGGACTTATACCAAAGCTGACGTATACCGAGGTGCCACTGTATATTGTAGCATTAAGTGTGTAGCGAGTAAGTTAAGTGATAGAGCACAAAATGAAACACTCCCCCAACTTCCTCTGCCAATCTCCACCTCCGCCAGCATCTTCGTCTGATTTTTAAGGTAAATACACGTAATAAAACCAGTTATTTCTTTACATTCTCTTTTATTATGTGTTATTATTATTTTATACATTATTTGTTATTTATAAAGTACATTTTTCTTATTTAAAAGCACGTAACAAAAAAATCGGTGTGGTTTTTGGGGGGCTGGAACGGATTAATAGCGTTTCAATTCATTTCAATGGGAAAATTTGATTTGATATACGAGCAAATTGAGTTACGAGCTTGGTCACGGAACGAATTAAACTCGTAAGTCAAGGTTCCACTGTATTAGTTACAGTTCTAATGGCATTTTCAAGAGTGCTTTAGTTCTCTTTCTTTTTTAAACTATCAGACAAAAGACATTTCAAAAATGTTTAACACAGCTCAAGAAATAGCTTTACCAAGCGCAGACGTAAATATTAAACTAAAGAAAAGAGTCAACATGCCAACTTATTAAAAATCTCTTGGGTGCAGCAATATCTATCGGCCGGGCTGCCAGGGTCCTTTCTGTGTGAAGTTTACATGTTTTACCCGTGTCCATGTGGGTTTCCTCTGGGAGAACATGAAAACTGCACACAGAAAGCACCCGGACCGCTCCACATGGGAATTAAACCCAAGACCTTCCTGCTGTGAGGCAGCAGCCGCCCAGTAAAACAGACATTAAATAAATATTAAATTTAATTAAATGAAAACTGCCTGAAATACCTGACAATTGAAGAATGCAGCTGATCTTTGGCTTCTTTATATCTCCGGTTCCTTTGATGAAAATGAGCAACATTTACATACGGCCATAGTGCAGGAGGTAAAAGACAAAAATAAATCACAACACAAAGAAGCTGTTTGAATTACAATATTTGTTAAATATGTTTTCTTTGTTGTTATTGTCTTGTTGATAACGAAGTACATCAGTTCAGAGTTTCTACTTTTCCTTCTGAATGAATGAACTCACTAAAGGTCAAAAACAAACACATATGTAAATAAGCTTTAGACATGGAAAAATACAGGACAGGGTGAAACCAGGTACGTCATGTCAGGTCAGGTCAAGTCAAATTTATTTGTATAGTGCTTGTATCATAGCAACTTTACAGCATCCAGTACCAACAGACCAAACCCCCTATTGAGCAGCTGAGGGCAACAGTGAATGGAGAATAATTTTAATGAACTGAATTTTTACTCAAACCATTCATACACAAAATCATTCACACTAAAATGTATAACTTGTAAAAAGAATAAACACGCAATTTGTGTTCTTAATTATTTAGTCCAGTCTGTGATGAAGTCAATAGTGAGTTCTTGACATTTTCATTGTGGACACGGCAGGTCTACATCACATCTAGCAGGAGCAGCATTGTTGCAGCATTTTTTTTGGGGGGGGGGGGGGTATTAATATTGATAATAGTAATTACATTATATAATAATAACAGTATTTAATAATATTAACAGTAATTATTTCCTTTACAAACAACATTTAACTGATGCAATTACGACCTCTGCTGGCTGGTTGATGCCGTCTGCACAGAGTAGAGGAATAATTCTGATCAGGGTGTAGCTCTCCGTACGCAAAGCTGATCCGCATATGAACTCGCCTCGTGCAGGTGAAAAGATGCAGTCGGGTACTGCTCACGTGTCGGAGGGGGCGTGTTTCAGTTCGCTCTCCTCAATCAGAGGCAGGGGTCAGCACCAGTAGAGAGTAAGCATAATGCAATTGAGTAGAAATTGGACACGCTAAAAATCGGGAGAAAAAGGGAGAAATGCAAAAATACCACAGAGGAAAAGTCAAGTCAAGTGAAATGTATTTGTATAGCGCTTTTTACAATGAATATTGTCTCAAAGCAACTTTACAGAAAGTATTGCATGGATGTCAGACCATGAACTTGTTCGGCAACCCCTTCTAAACATGCATGACAGTCATGCCCTTCAACCACACAGAACTAACAAAATTTCATAATACGTCTTCACATCACGACAATGTGCAAACAGCCAAGCAGCCGTTAGCGTCAGACACGTTAGCAATAGAAAAACGAACTGTATTTTTCCAAATAAATCTTCAAATTACACAGAAAGTGTTAGTAGTGACAAGAATATGATCAGCTGACATGGTGGCCTATAAGATTTTGAATAAACAAACATTAACATTCTCCTGTTCTTTTGGATGAAGCGGTCATTTTGAATTTCCAGTGATATGCGATATGTGGCGAGGTGAGTGGTCAGGTCACTGTCATACTCTGACACTAAATCTAACAACTCCAGGTAATTCTCCTTGTCTGATGCACCTGCTCCTTCATCGTGACCTTGGAACAGCAGCTCCTGCTCGGCCAAAACCACCACACAGTTAACAAGGTGTTTCAAAACACTCCGGCTCTTCCTAAACTTTTCATTTTCATTATGACATTGCAGCATTTTTATTCATTCAGCTGAAGCTCTTTTGCCGACTCAGGAGCAACTCGGCGTTCGCTCGGTTGAAACTCGGCTCTCAGTCACTGTGTGTGAACTACCCAACAACTCGACTCGACTGGCTCGCCGAGTGATCGCAGAGCGCTCGCCGAGTGAAACGAGATTTCTAGCATGTCAGATATCTCAATCTGAGTTTCCCGAATGGCAGTGAGTGCTATGTTGAACAGCCAATGAGAACGCAAGATACGGTGTGAGGGGAAACGCAGGGGAGGAGTGTAAAAGGTGGTACAGGGGAATAATATAGTTTATATCAGAATACATCAGCACACACGTTTTACAGTATTTCTGACTTGATCCTTCTCTACAAAACATAACACCAACATTGCAAAAATATTTATTAACCTCCAACTCAATATAGAACAATCCCTGCTGCTCATGTAGCCAAATCCACTCAGATTCATTTATTTTTTCTCTTTGGTTTTACGCTGCACATCAGCGCACAAACTTTGATCGCTCGCTACTTGTTGACGTGCATTTTTGGACGTGGTATCATTAAACCCCTCGTCACTTATTGCATTTGTTCTCGTGACAAAACAATATTTGGGAGAGCAGAGAAGCTCGTCTGCGATTCCAGTTGGTGATAGATGGTGTAGTGTGAAACCCCCGATCGCCGACCAGTCATGTAGTGTGAAATACACACCGACTTAAAAGACTCCTGAGTGCAAGAGATTCAGTCGTGTAGTGTGAACTGTACAGCGACCCGGCAAATCAGAAAGTCGTGTATTGTGAACTTGATATTACAGTACTCCGCTGTTTCCGCTCTATTGGAAACTAAATAATGAGTCTTTATTTGTCTAAAATACGATAAGCAGCAATGTTACAGCAGCTTCCAAGGTATAGAGATATAAAAATGTGTATACATATATAAAAAAAATAGAAATATAATGATATCTAAAGCTTAAAAAATACACTTTTAACTGTATTTTAATTTAATTTGATTTTACACTGCGTGCTTTTCCTGTTGTGCTTATAAGTATAAAATATATACTTATATGCTTGTATTTAAGATTTGGACTAAAGAACTACGAGCTCACTCCCAAGTGCACGTCCTAATGGCTGGGAGGTTCTTTTTTGGGATGATAGGCAACGTGAAGAATCCATGGTTATAAATGTAAGCTTTGTCTCCATCTAGCGGCGATATTAATCTAATTTTTCTAATAATGCCAGTTTGTGAGTAACTTTATGGACACTTTATCTGGTTTCAGGTTCATGACAGTAAGTTCACTGAACCACAGTGGCCTTCCCAGTCACCAGGTCTGAATCTAATCCAGCTTTTTTGGAATGTGACTACAAACATTTAGCAGGACTGTGCAGCTCACCGTAATCTCAAATAATGTTTTAACAGCTCGTAGAATTCCATGTCAAGACAATTTAGATTAGATTAATTGAGACACGATTTACACACTGATGATTTACACACTCTTTAGATCAGTGCTTTTCTGACAGATTACAGAAATGATGTAATACATGATAAACTTGTGTGAGTATCAAGGGTTTTTTTTTTTTTTGTACATTTAAATATCACATTCACTCTTTTACACATTTACACTATAGTGCCAAAAGTATTCGCTCGTCTGCCTTCACACACATATGAACTTGAGTGACTCCCATTCTTAATCCACAGGGTTTAACATGATGTCGGCCACCATTTGCAGCTATAACAGCTTCAACTCTTCTGGGAAGGCTTTCCACAAGGTTTAGGAGTGTGTTTATGGGAATTTTTTACCATTCTTCCAAAAGCGCATTTGTGAGGTCAGACACTGATGTTGGATGAGAAGGCCTGGCTCCAGTTGCGATGATGGCCAAGGTGGCCCGTTTAAGGGGTAAATTAATGCTTAAATAATTACAAAATGCATTACAGCGCCTGCAATTAAAAAAAAAAGAGCTTTAACATGAGAGCCTATGAGAGCGATCTGGGGCGATTCAAAGGGGCGGTACTGTACGGAACACAACTCCACGCTGATTGGACTGCGATATTCAGAGACAAGACAGACTCCAGAACAGTCACAGATAGTTTAACACTGGTTGAATGTGATAGAAACATTTCTTCCCTTTCACACTTTGGTGGTGCGTCGCCCGATCGCCCTAATGAACGAGCCGCCCCTGCCTGGCTCACAGTCTCCACTCTAATTCATCCCAAAGGTGTTCTATCTATCTATCGGGTTGAGGTCAGGACTCTGTGCAAACCAGTCAAGTTCTTCCACACCAAACTGGCTCATCCACATCTTTATGGAGCTTGTGCTTTGTGCACTGGTGTGCAGTCATGTTGGAACAGGAAGGGACCATCCCCAAACTGTTCCCACAAAGTCGGCAGCATGAAATTGTCCAGAATCTCGTGGTATGCTGAAGCATTAAGAGTTCCTTTCACTGGAACGAAGGGGCCGAGCCCGACTCCTGAAAAACACCCCCACACCATAATCCCCCCTCCACCACACTCTACACTCGGCACAATACAGTCAGACAGGTACCGTTCTCCTGGCAACCGCCAAACCCAGACTCGTCCATCGGATCGCCAGACGGAGAAGCGTGATACTTTTGGCAATATAGTGTATGTAACATAATATTGGAGTAAAATGGTGCTGTCTTCACACTGTAAAAACTACCTATAGAATCTACTCAAAAAATGTGAGTTAACAATTTGCACTCAATTTGTTTGGGTAGATTTTACTCAAATTGAACATCTCTGAAATACTATAAGAAAGTAGGTAAAATCTACTTAAAACATCTCATTTTATTACTTAGAAAAAGTGTGTAATATTTATTCTTCAATTGCCAGTAGATAATATTAATCTATTTAATAATTAGATCTATTAATGAATCTATATGAATAATTAGCCATTACTTATTCAGAAAAGTTTAACTTTACCTAAAAATATTGTCCTACACAGGTTCAGTATTTATATTGTAGAATTAATCAAAAAGCACAAAGGACCCTCTCTGTACATTACATAGTTTATTGAACAATTCAAACGTTTTTCAAACACAAGCACGATGGCCTAGTACCACACTTCAACTTAAATCTGAGTTTGTTCTATTCAAGCTATTAAAAGGTTGTTAATAAAAGTACAAAATACAAAGTACAACATATGCATATGGTCAACATGAGATGTATTTGAAATTATACAGTGCTTATGCTAATTATGTCTAATTAGTTACAGAAACTTAACTCAAGCCTTACAAAACCTTATTGTGAAATTAATTATATTCTCCGAAGTTTTCCCTAGTTTTGTGAGGATACAGGAACAGTGAGGATGGCGAGGAAAATGCAAAGACAATGCAAAAACATTCTCACAAAATAAGAATGGAGCTATTTTGTTTGTTTGTTTATTAGCATTTTAATGTCATGTTTTACACTTTGGTTACATTCATGACAGGAACGGTTGTTACTCATTACACAAGATTCATCAGTTCACAAGTTTATATCGAACACAGTCATGGACAATTTTGTATCTCCAATTTACCTGACTGCATGTCTTTGGACTGTGGGAGGAAACCGGAGCACCCGGAGGAAACCCACGCAAACACAGGGAGAACATGCAAACTCCACACAGAAAGGACCCGGACCGCCCCACCTGGGGATCAAACCCAGGACCTTCTGTGAGGCGACAGTGCTACCCACTTAGCCACCGTGCCGCCCGAATGGAGCTGTTTTACAAAGCACAATCAAGTGTTTTCACTAACGTTCAAGTGCATCATCAAGCAAACAGATTTTAAATCCAGATGAACTTAGTGTGATGCAAATGTTAATATGTCAGTAAGAAATTGTGCTATAAATTATATGCTAAAAGCTATTTTACCAACAAACTCTGTTTTAAAAAAGGCAAGAAGTAACAAAGTGACTCTAATCCTATAAGGTGTGTAAGTAAACAGAAACCTATTTTTAAAAGTTGGGACAGAAGGTGAAGTGCAAATGAAAACAGAAAACAGTAAATTGTCAGGAATGAAATCAGTAAACACACATTTCGAATTTCCCCAGCTAAAGCAATCAGTATGGGATTGGTTTTACCACCAAAGAAAAGTTGTACAAGTAAATAGTTTAACATTCTAATAGCAAAATCTCTCAACACCTGACTGCAAGCATTTGAGGATTTCAACAACTACAATCCATAACATTATCAAAAGATTTTTTTAAATCTCTGAGCATAAAGGGCAAAACCGATCACCATCACTGAATGTTTATGATCCTCAATCCTGTGGTTCATCAACTTTGTAATTTAATCCCCTCAAAAAGCTGAATTAGGGGTCACCTGGCTGTTTATTCTGCTGCATCACATTATTTCAGCTTGTGAAACACGACTCCATCAGGCTGCTCTCTCCATTTAACTCTGGTGATTCCTGGCATGCCGAGCTCAGTCAGTTTCTGCTTGATCTGAGGGACAGAATATTGACTTTTAAAAAAGTATTGTAATTAGTGTAAAAATGCTATGAAGACAACAACCCCAAATCAGTAAAAGTTGGGACTATGGAAAATGCAAATAAAATAAAAACACAGAGTTCCTTACATTGACTTTGACTTTTATTTGATGTCAGACAGGATGAACCTGAGATATTTCATGTTTTATCTGCTCAACTTCATTTAATTTATTAATAAACATCCATTCCTGCATTTCAGGCCTGCAACACATTCCAAAAAAAGTTGGGACAGGGGCAATTTAGGACTAGTAATGAGGTGAAAAAACTAAATAATGATGTGATTTTCAACAGGTGATTGTGATCATGGTTTGGTACAGAAGCAGCATCCAGGAAAGGCTGAGAGTCTCTGATGAGTGAAAATCAGAGGATCCAGTTTGTCCACAAATGTGTGAGAAAATGATTGAAATGTTTAAAAACAATGAACCTCAAAGAAAGATCGGAAGGGATTTGCATGTTCTCCCTCTACAGTGCAGAATATCATTAAACCGTTCAAGGAATCGGGAGGAATTTCAGTGTGTAAAGGCCGAGGGCATCAAGAACCTCCACTCAACACTAGCTGATATAACCACATGGGTGAGGGATTAGTTTATCAAGTCTTATGTTAACCATGTCCAGAAGTGGCGTCAACTTTTCTGGGCTCGGAGGCATCTAGGATGGACCATTACACAGTGGAAATGTGTATTGTGGTCAGATGAATCAACATTCCAGGGCTTTTTTGAAAAAAAATGGATGCTGTGTGCTCCGGACCAAAGACGAAAAGGATCCAGACTGTTATCAGTGCCAAGTCTAAAAGCCAAAACTTTCTGATTTGGGGTTGTAAATTACTTCAGTACAGCCAGTGCTAGATTAAGATTCAGGTTCTTGTTGCTGTAATGAGGAGAAACTGTATAAAAACACGACCCACCATCTCCAGGATCGCCGTCATTACTGCAGGATTGTTTGCATCCTGATCCAGCTGAACCTTCAACCTGATCTGTGACTGTTCTGTGATTACTGTATTTGGACACACATATACACACACACACACACACACACACACACACACACACACACACACACACACACACACAAATACACAGTTTAACTTCTGCTCTAAACAACAGCATTTTAGGGAATAGAACATGAACTCACCTGAGTAACGAAAAAAAAGGCTTCGTGAATGAGCACAAACCATCAACAACTTTACCATTATATATAGAACCACAGTTTTCATTTTTCAGAGCGTTATCAGGTTGTCCAGGTGTCCACTGAATTGCAGAGCCACTGGTCTGGTCTGACCACTTCCAAGTGTCTCTGGACAGGCCAATCCAAGTTCCCCAGCTTAAATCATAAATCTTTCCGTTCATAGCCGCGTGTTCTGCAGCATTTCTTATGATGGCCAGGTCTGTGTGATTCTGCCTGCAGAATCTCTGAGCATCAAGCCAAGATTTCATAGGATCATGGTAATAAATGTACCTGTCGGCTCCGGTGTACCTCTCTGTGGGGTTGAAAAAACACATCATTAACACATGCTGATAAATATAGAGGTACATTACACTGGAAACTCTGGAACTCAACAACAACCTTGGCCTCAGATTTGGTGGGCTGATGCCTAGTTCACACTACAAGATTTTCCCCCTGATTTTCAATCGCCAACAGGTTGCTGCTAGATGTGCCAGCTCAGAGGCAAATCGGCGTTCACTTAGGGCTCGAAAATCAGCTCTCAATCGCTGTGACTCAAGGAAAATATCTAGCATGCTAAATATCTGGACCTGTTGGCGACTCAAAATCATGTAGCCATGAAAGGTGTTGCGATCAGGTTGTGATCGTCGTGAATGCAAGATACAGAAGAGAAACCCGGGGGAGGAGTTGTAAATGTGTGGGGCGGTATAATATAGTTTCTATCAGAATACATGTCAACTTTCAAGTCAACTTTATTTATATAGCGCTTTTTACAATAGACATTGTCTCAAAGCAACTTTACAAAATCCAGGACCAACAGATACAAAAACCCCTGTTGAGCAAGCCGAGGGCGACAGTGGCAAGGAAAAACTCCCTGAAAATTACAGGAAGAAACCTTGAGAGGAACCAGACTCAGCAGGGCCCATCCTTCTTGGGTGGCCTGGAGGATACTTTAAATAGATACACGATTTACACAGAGCATACAAACACAGAATTAAATGATCTAAAAGTTATAACTGGTAATAAATAGATAAATAGATAAATAATAATAGAGTTGTTCTTCGCTCTAGTCTTCAATAAAGTCTGTAGTGATTTCTTGTCATTCTTGGTGCAATTACTCCAGACCCGTCACATCCGGCACGAGCAGCATCGTTGTCACGGCAGTCTCGACTTGAATCCTTAACCTCGGCGGGTAAACAGGTTTCCATCAGAATGCCTTTGGAGTAAAACAACAGAGAATGTAGTTAATAATGTACAATGCTAGCTGAGTAAAACAGTTTTACAGAGAGTTTTAGACTCCGGCAGCCCTAATTATTACAGCATAACTAAAAGGGAGAGCGAGCAGGTAACAAGGTCATGAAGGCTTTCACAGGACATCAGCGCCCATCTCCCCACCGTCATCAAACCTGAGTGATCGGATAAGAGAGGCAGAATGACAGCAACCCAACATCCCTGATCACCACAAGTTTCTATGACCAAGAACCCCCAAAGCTCTGCGCCTTTGTCTATATTAATCAAAAGCCTGAGAAAATAAATATGTTTTCAGTCTAGACTTAAACATTGAGACCGTGTCCGAATCCCGAACAGAGGCAGGAAGATTATTCCAAAGTTGTGGAGCTTTGTAAGAAAATGCTCTTCCACCAGCTGTGGTCTTTTTAATTTTAGGAACTATAAGTAACCCTGCATCTTGTGAGCGAAGTGGACGTGCTGGGTTGTAGTGATTAATAAGTTCACTCAGATACTGTGGAGCCAGACCATGTAGCGCTTTATAGGTTAGTAAAAGTGTTTTGTAATCAATGCGGAATTTAACTGGCAGCCAGTGTAGAGATGATAGAACAGGACTAATATGATCGAATTTTTTAGTTCTAGTTAGCACTCGAGCTGCTGCATTTTGAACTAACTGGAGTTTGTTTATGGATCTACCAGAGCATCCAGTTAGAAGAGCATTACAATAATCTAACCGAGAAGTTATAAATGCAAGTTATAAATGCAATACATCAGCATAAACACAAACTTTACAGTATTTGTGACCTATCGTCCAAGCCAAACCATAATACCAATGTTGCATTGCAAAAAATACTCCCAGCTCTCTCTGATCGCTCGCTTCTTGTCGACATGCATTTTTGGACATCACAGAGCTCCAGTGACTCGTTAAAAATCTTTGTAAAAATAGGAGCCAGATGGTCTGCACAGGCTTTGAGACATGACGGTGAGACTCCATCTGGGCCTGGTGCCTTCCTGTTTTTTTTGTCTTTGGAAGAGTTGTCTCATGTCCATCTCACCTATTTGTATTGCAGATTTTGTATCCATGGGGGAATGTGTGGTGATAGCTGAAGGTGTGATATGGGCTGTTGATGTGCAGGGGTGGAAGGTGGGTGTGAATGTGTCCTTCTCAAACCTACAACAGAAAACATTAAGGTCATGTTTGCCTCAGTGGAGTTGGGTGATCTCCTGTTGTTAGTTATCTCTTGCAGTCCTCTCCATACTGATGTAGAGTCGTTTGCTGAAAACCTGTTTTTTTTTTTTTTTTTAGCTTTTCAGTGTAGCTGTTTTTGGCGACTGATCTCTTTGGTCAGCATGTTTTTGGACTGTGTGTACAGGGACCTGTCCCCATGTCTGTAGGCATCCTTCTTTGCTTGAAGAAGTTTTCTTAATCTGGCTGTAAACCATGGTTTGTCGTTGTTGTATTTGCAGAAGGTTTTGGTGGGCACACAAACGTCCTCACAAAAGCTAATGTACGACGTCACAGTGTCAGTGAGTTCATTCAAACTGTTGGTTGCAGTCTCAAAAACACTCCAGTCAGTACAGCCAAACAATCCTGTAGTTCCTGCTTTGCCTCGCTGGTCCATTTCTTCACAGGTTCAACCACAGACTTAGCTGATTTTAGTTTCTACCTGTATGTTGGAACAAGATGAACCAAGCAGTGATCAGAATGTCCCAGAGCTGCACGGGGCACAGAGCGGTATGTGTCTTTAATTACAGTATAGCAGTGGTCCAATGTGTTATTGCTCCTGGTGGGACAATTGATGTGTTGTCTGTGTTGTCTACTATCAGGAATGGATTTGCTGAGCCAAGTTTCAGTAAAACAAAGTGCAGCGGAATGTGCAAAGTCTCTTAATTTTGTTAAGGAGAAGCAGCTCATCCATTTGGTTGTTTAGAGAGCGGAGGTTCGCCAAGTGAATCGATTCAAGCGCAGTTCGAAATCCTCGTTGTCTAAGTTTCACTAGCGCACCGACGCGCTTTCCCCGTCTGCGTCTCCTCCATGCCACGCAGAGAGCCGCTGCTCCACAAACAAAAATGTCCATAAAACTGTCCGAGTTTGTAAATATTGACGAGAAACTGTTAGGTGTAAGCTGTGCGATGTTAATCAGCTCCTCCCTGGCGTATGTGTCGAGGCTGCCATCCCCGGCGCCATAGTAAGTTTAGTTTATTTTACAAAACTGTTTGTTACACTTCTTAACAACGGGTGTGACTAAAATAACTAAACTTAATAATTATGAGGGGTGTCCACATACTTTTGTAGTGAATTGCAATTACACTCACACAAACATGTTTCACCTGTGAAAAACGGGAAGATAAACCAATGCTACGAAGTAAAGTTAAAACGTTGGTGCAGTTGTTGACTAAACTGTAATGGTGCGCAGTGTGGTTCAAGTTACTTCTCTGACAAAAAAATAAAATAAATGTTACTCACCATCAAAGCACACAAAGGGCACAGCATTTACACAGTTTGCGTCATACCAAACACCAGAAATAATATAACCACACTCTTCTACTCCATTTAAGTTGTCCGGCTGAGGTGGACTGGTTGTTATATTCCAATTTGTATAAACTGGTGTCTCATTTTTGTAGGACCAGCGCCAGGTGCTGACATTTAAATACAGTCCGATCCAAACGCTGGAGGTGAACTGATACTTCAGAGCTTCATTCTGAAGTTTGACCAGTTCATCACTAGTTGAGATGGTAGCCAGGTCGGTGTGGTTGGCTCGGCAGTAAGTCTGTGCACCCTTCCATGTTTTTGTTTGCTGGATTAGATGGTACTTACGGGAGATGGAAAGGACCAGGGGGGTGAGTCCTGTAAATTAGATTTTTAGTATTAGTAGGTTTGTGATGATACACACTACAGTGAAACATATGTAGAAACACTTTCTAATTATTAAAATAAGTTAACCCATGCAGTCACAGGGAGAACATGCAAACTCCACACAGAAAGGACCAGCACCACTCTACCTGGGGGATTAAATCCCAGAACCTACTTGCTGTGAGGCGACAGTGCTACCCACTTAGCCACTGTGTTGCCCGGGTAAAACATATATTCTATAAAATAAAGACATGTTTTGGGGAAGATCCCATCATGTTTTAGCATGGCATTGTCCATGTACACAAACAAACTCTGGCGTTGCCCTTGTATTGGGACTTTAACAGCCTTCACTCTTCTGAAAAGGTTTATCACAAGAATAAAAATACAGAAGTAAGCTCAGGAACTGAAGTTCTACGTGGCTTGCTGAAGTCAAGGCTGTATTCTGTCCACTGGTGTTTCTTCACATCTAACTTGTTAAACCGTCCCCTAATGGACCTTGCTTTGTGTTCATAGTGGAACAGGAAGGAGCCTCCCTCAACCTAAAACTGAAAGCATATAGTTTATTTTATAAAACAGATGTTAGACTTGTCAAACATGTTTTACCTGAGAGAAACAGGAAGATGAACAGCAGGCGCTCCATTACTGCTTTTTATCTAATAAGAAAAAACATGTTGTGAACAGCTCTCAGCATTTAAGTGAAAAATTATACTTATACTTTTACTACTACTTATAATAATAATAATGCCCAATACCCCTTAAAAAGAACATGGAACAGTGGTCTCTTGCCAAGGCTGATGAAACAGTTTAAACTGACATGTTATTTTATGATGGTTATTGAATTCGAGCTGACATTGTCCACACTTATGCAAGCTTAATTTTGCTGTCAAAAACAGGTACAAGTTCTCTAAACTTTAAACTAGCACACAAGAGACGTTTCAAAAATTTTTAAAACAGCTCAAGAAATAACTTTACCAAGCCCAGACGTTAGTATTAAAATAAAGAAAAGAGTCAACATGCCAACTTATTAAAAATCTCTTTGTTGAGAAATAACTGAAATATTAAAGTAGACTTTTATATTGGTGCAGCAATATCTATCGGCCGGGCTGCCGGGGTCCTTTCTGTGTGGAGTTTACATGTTTTATCCGTGTCCGTGTGGGTTTCATCTGGGAGAACATGAAAACTCCACACAGAAAGGACCCGAACCGCTCCACCTTGGAATTGAACCCAGGACCTTCCTGCTGTGAGGCAGCAGCACTACCCGAGTTACTGTGCCGCCCGGTAAAACAGACAATAAATAATATTACATTTAATTCAATTGAAACTGCCTGAAATACCTGAAAATTGAAGAATCCAGCTGATCTTTGGCTTCTTTACATCTCAGGTTCCTTTGAAGAAAATAAACAGGTTGTGGATCTTGCTGGGGAAGGTTTATGTAATGTAAAGCACTCGTATTTAAAGCTCAGATGGAAATGAGCAACATTTACATACGACCTAATTGAGGATGTAAAGGACAATAACAAATCACAACAACACAAACAAGTTTGAATTACACTATTTGTTAAATATGTTTTCTTTGTTGTTATTGTCTTCTTGATAAACTACATCAGTTCAGAAATTCTACTTTTTCTTTTGGACAAATGAATTCACTAAAGGTCAAAAACACATTTGTAAATAAACTTTAGACATGGAAAAAGAACGGACAGGGTGAATGGAAGTGTTTCAAGTTAAATTTAGTTGTCTCCTAGCAACTTTACAGCATCCAGGACCAACAAACCAAAGACCCCGCTGAGCAGCCGAGAGCAAAAGTGGAAGGAAGAAACCTTGGGACTCAGCAGGGACCTCCATCCTCTTTGGGTGGCCTGAAAAACACAAACCATACATACCCAAAATAATTTAAACTCAAATGTATAACTTGTAAAAACAATAAACACGCAATTTATGTTCTTCATTATTTAGTCCAGTCTGTGATTAAGTCAATAGTGAGTTCTGGACATTTTCATTGTAAAGTTCCGTCACATATAGCAGGAGAAGCATTGCTGGGACAGCAGTCTTAACTTGCAGGCTTTAACCTTAAATGTGTTTCTGTCAGAACCACCTTGGGGCGACCCTGTTTTACTTCTGTTTGTTTTTCTACTCTCCCCCACTTCTCTCTATACCTCTCATATTCTTGCTTACATGTTTTAATGAAATGTCTTAATGCTGTTAATTCTTAATTCTTCCTCCTAGTATGTTTTAATTATTATCTTGATGCTGATTAATGTAGTGTATGAATTTTGTACTACGATTTGTATGGTTTGTGTGGTTTTTATGATTATTAGCTTTTTATTTAAAATGCAAAGCGTCTTTGAGTATCTTGGAAAGCGCTATATAAATAAAATGTTTTGTTATTATTATCATTTTATTTGATTGCAGACAGGATGAACCTGAGATATTTTAAGTTCTGTCTAATTATCTTCATTTCATTTATTTATAAACATCAATTCCTGCATTTCAGGCCTGCAATACATTCCAAAAAAAGTTGGGACGAGGGCAATTTAGGATTAGTAATGGGGTTAAAAAACTAAATAATGATGCGATTATTTGATTTCAATCATGATTTGGTACAGAAGCAGCATCCAGGAAAGGACGAGACTTTGAGGAGCAAAGATGATCAGAGGATCTCCAGTTTGGAAGGGGATTTTAATATTTCTTCCTGTACAGTGCATGATATTATCATGACTCAATTGCAGGCATCAATTTCTACATTTGTTTATATTTAACTAATAGAATTAATTTAGTCACTGAAAACACTTTTTTGTTGTCATTTTGTATGTTAAATAAAAACTCACCAATTCCAGGATCGCTGTGATTAATGCGTGATTGTTTGCATCCTGAGCCGACTGAACCTTCAACCTGATGATCTGCTTCTGTCCTGTGATCACTGTGTTCAGATATGAAAACACACAAATACACAGTTTAACTTAGATTTAAAAAAGTAATGACATGACTTATACTGATCAGCCATAACATTAAAACCACCTCCTTGTTTCTACACTCACTGTCCTTTTTATCAGCTCCACTTACCGTATAGAAGCACTTTGTAGTTCTACAATTACTGACTGTAGTACATATGTTACTCTGCATGCTTGTTAGCCCCCTTTCACCCTGTTCTTCACAGGTCAGGACCCCCACAGGACCCCCACAGAGCAGGTATTATTTAGGTGGTGGATGATTCTCAGCACTGCAGTGACACTGACATGGTGGTGGTGTGTTAGTGTGTGTTGTGCTGGTATGAGTGGATAAAACACAACAACGCTGATGGAGTTTTTAAACACCTCACTGTCACTGCTGGACTGAGAATTGTCCACCAACCAAAAACATCCAGCCAACAGCGCCCCGTGGGCAGCGTCCTGTGACCACTGATGAAGGTCTAGAAGATGAGCGACTCAAACAGCAGCAATAGATGAGCGATCGTCTCTGACTTTGCATCTACAAGGTGGACCGACTAGGTAGGCGTGTCTAATAGAGTGGACAGTGAGTGGACAAGGTATTTAAAAACTTCAGCAGCGCTGCTGTGTCTGATCTACTCATACCAGCACAACACACACTAACACACCAGCACCATGTCAGTGTCACTGCAGTGCTGAGAATCATCCACCACCTAAATAATACCTGCTCTGTGGGGGTCCTGACCATTGAAGAACAAGGTGAATGGCATGTAGAGAAACAGATGGACTACAGTCAGTAATTGTAGAACTACAAAGTGCTTCTATATGGTCAAGTCAAGTCAAGTCAACTTTATTTATATAGCGCTTTTTACAATAGACATTGTCTCAAAGCAACTTTACAAAATCCAGGACCAACAGATACAAAAACCCCTGTTGAGCAAGCCGAGGGCGACTGTGGCAAGGAAAAACTCCCTGAAAATTACAGGAAGAAACCTTGAGAGGAACCAGACTCAGCAGGTCCTTCTTGGGTGGCCTGGAGGATACTTTACATAAATACACGATTTACACAGAGCATACAAACACAGAATTAAATGATCTAAAAGTTATAACTGGTAATAAATAGATAAATAGATAAATAATAATAGAGTTGTTCTTCGCTCTAGTCTTCAATAAAGTCTGTAGTGATTTCTTGTCATTCTTGGTGCAATTACTCCAGACCCGTCACATCCGGCAGGAGCAGCATAGTTGTCACGGCAGTCTCGACTTTAATCCTTAACCTCGGCGGGTAAACAGGTTTCCATCAGAATGCCTTTGGAGTAAAACAACAGAGAATGTAGTTAATAATGTACAATGCTAGTTGAGTAAAACAGTTTTACAGAGAGTTTTAGACTCCGGCAGCCCTAATTATTACAGCATAACTAAAAGGGAGAGCGAGCAGGTAACAAAGTCATGAAGGCTTTCACAGGACATCAGCGCCCATCTCCCCACCGTCATCAAACCTGAGTGATCGGATAAGAGAGGCAGAACGACAGCAACCCAACATCCCTGATCACCACAAGTTTCTATGACCAAGAACCTGAAAGCTCTGCGCCTTTGTCTATATTAATCAAAAGCCTGAGAAAATAAATATGTTTTCAGTCTAGACTTAAACATTGAGACCGTGTCCGAATCCCGAACAGAGGCAGGAAGATTATTCCAAAGTTGTGGAGCTTTGTAAGAAAATGCTCTTCCACCAGCTGTGGTCTTTTTAATTTTAGGAACTATAAGTAACCCTGCATCTTGTGAACGAAGTGGACGCGCTGGGTTGTAGTGATTAATAAGTTCACTCAGATACTGTGGTACAGACCATGTAACGCTTTATAGGTTAGTAAAAGTATTTTGTAATCAATGCGGAATTTAACTGGCAGCCAGTGTAGAGATGATAGAACAGGACTAATATGATCAAATTTTTTAGTTCTAGTTAGCACTCGAGCTGCTGCATTTTGAACTAACTGGAGTTTGTTTATGGATCTACCAGAGCATCCAGTTAGAAGAGCATTACAATAATCTAACCGAGAAGTTATAAACGCATGGATCAGTTTTTCGGCGTCATTAACAGATAGTATATTTCTTATTTTAGAGATATTACGCAAATGATAGAAAGCAACTCTAGTAATATTATTAATGTGTGTATCAAAGGAAAGATCTGAATCTATTGTGACACCCAAGTTTTTTACATCTGGGCTGGGAGTAACAGAGAACGTGTTTAGGTTTAGCACCAGGTTAGACAACTTGTCTCTTGCAGCTTTAGAGCCAACAAGTAAAACCTCAGTTTTATCTGAATTAAGTTAAAGAAAATTACACGACATCCAGTTTTTTATGTCGTTTACACTTTAATCTTCTATCTTACTGATTGTGTCAGTATCATTTGGTTTGGCTGATATATACAGCTGTGTGTCATCTGCATAGCAGTGAAATTTTATGCCATGTTTATGAATAATTTCACCTAGTGGAAGCATATAGAGTGTAAATAATAGCGGTCCAAGTACCGACCCCTGTGGAACACCACACTTTACTTTTGTAGTTTCCGAGCATTTATTATTTAGTCGATGTTACAATACAGCAGAATCAACACAAATCTGATCTTATCTGCTCCTGGATGTTGGGCCAGTGATAGGTCAGTGGTTAAGGTACTGGACTAGTAAACAGAAGGTTGCCGGTTCAAGCCCCGCCACCACCAAGTTGCCTGAGCAAGGCCCTTAACCCTCAATTGCTCATTGTGTAAGTCGCTTTGGATAAAAGCGTCTGCTAAATGCTGAAAATGTAAATGGATGTTATAAAAAGTCTGTGTTGGTTGCAGTTTAGTTAGTGAAGCTTCAGATGTGATGCTCTGCATCGTCCATGTTCTTGTATTTCTCTGTGTTTGGTACTGTAACGGTGATATAAACCCTAGATTTAAATTGTGATCCTTGAACAGCTTTACTCCTGACTGACTTTTGAAGTTCATGTCTTGTTAAAAACACTCATCTCTGTCAGTCGCGCTCAGTTCTGTTTGCCACCGTGAACAAGGTGAAGCTGGATACACTCGTCTCACACACACATAATTCGAAACTTGTAAAGAAATGTAAAGAAATAGCACTCCTGTCAAAATAAAAACAATCCTGTTGTATGCCATGCGCGATGTACATTTATTTATGTCTCATTTTTAATTGCTACTGACCTCACTCTGGTCGGTTAAGGATCCCCACGGCAGGCCGTACAATGCCCAGGTCTGGTCTACGTTATTTATTTTTTCTGTGCAGCCCGGTAATAAATGACCCACTGACCGCTACCGCTCCATGGCCCGGTGGTTGGGGACATCTGCACTAATGCATCTGACATATAACTTAAAAAGGAAAAATAAAGACATTTTGGCAGATATGGTGGCTGTTAATATCTTGAAGAACAAATCTTACTTTATTTACTCTTTTGTTCCTCTTATTTTTTAGTAAGTCCAAACATAACTGTACTTGTAAATTTGACTTAATGTGCAAATAAAATATGAATTACAAAAAAGCTTTTCTATGAGACTTAAAACTATTAAAACAAATTATTTGACATGCCCACCACTTTAAATCTAATCTTAAAATGTACCTGATAGTTAAAGAATGCTGGTGATCTGTAGCTTACACCTAGGGTTACACCTCAGGTTCCAGTAAAGAAAATGAACTGGTTGTGCATGTTCTTTGTGTTTAATGTAAATCACTTGTCCTTTCCATGTTCTGCCTCCAAAGGTTGTCAAAACTAATTCAAAGTAGTTGGAAATAAGCACAACTTACATACGACCAGACTGCAGACAGGCTCTATTTAATGTCTCTAGAAAAGTTAAAAATCAATTCACTATGCTATAAAAGGCCGTTATTGCTCAACATGTAATAATCTCAATACGTTTAAAGTCATTGTTCTGTGGGAACATCCAGTTACATCCAAAATTCAAGAACTAGGTTCTTCCTTCATTATTCCATCTACTTTTTCCAGTGGACCACTTCTACTGGTAGCAAAACAATCCTGGTACATGATACTACCACAACCTGTGGTTGTACCAAGGTACAGTGTTGATGCATTTGAATGCCTCTCAAAACTCAGTCTGTGTTTCATCTGACCACAAAACTCTCCAGACGTCTGTCTTCATCCATGTGACCGTTTACAAACTTGAACGTGAAAAAAGCTACCAAAAAACAGAACTTCAAAGCATCCAAAATACACCACTGTTCTTTATACTTACTGTATATTATCACACATTTTTACAGATGTTCTTGGAAATTAACATGGATTACAATTTGCCTCAAGTTACTTGAGCGATTTGAGGTCAGACTTGGAACTTTCTGCACTTTGATGTCAGACAGGATTGACCTGAGATATTTCATCTTTTATCTGCTCAACTTCATTTCATTTATTAATAAACATCCATTCCTGCGTTTCAGCCCTGCAACACATTCCAAATAAAGTAAGGACAAGGGCAATTTAGGGCTAATAATGAGGTGAAAAAAAATAATTATGTGATTCCAAACAGGTGATATGAACAGGTGATTGTAATCATAGGTTTAGTACAAAAGCAGCATCCAGAAAAGGCTGAGTTTGATGAGCAAAGATTATCAGAGGATCTCCTGGATGGATGGATGGATGGATGGATGGATGGATGGATGGATGGATGGATGGATGGATGGATGGATGGATGGATGGATGGATGGATATTTTATTAATCCCGAAAGAAATTAAGGCCTCAGTAGCAAGTTACATAAATCAAGTCAAAAGTAATAGTACACACTTCACATTATACAAACAAGAATCTGTATAACCACAACAACACTCAGACAACACACTACAACAACAGGACCCGAGGGTACATATGGAGGAGTTTAACACTGTAAGGCTGGTATAGGTTACAGCTGTAAAATATATATTATAAACTAAATTATGAAGTGAATTATAAAGTGAACCACAGTGCAAATATAAGAAAATGTGCAGATTTATGTACAAAGGTGCGGATGTGCCTGTCTCTGCATGTGCACACACATGTGCTCACCCACATACATAGATGGTTGTACATGTACATGTGCCACAATTCTGTTACATTCAGTACTTTCCATTTCAAAAGACAGATCATCTTTTGCTTTGATACATCTCAGCTACCTAAGAAGAAATGAGCTTGTTATGTATTTTGTAAATCACTTATTTACCTACTCTACCTCCCAGAAGATACGAAATTAATTAAAACCAGATGGAAATAAGAACTCACAACCAGACTGGAGAAAATGAGAATAAAAGGTTTCTCTTTGTCCAGATAAGTAACTCTTTAAAACATGAACTGGCATTTTAAAAAATGCATTTTACTACGTCAAAAAAGCACCACATTGGCATAACGAGTTGAGGTTTAGGTACAGTGGTGCAAAAGTAGCCTCTGTTATCGCATGTGTATCACAATGGATAATTTTAGATCTAAAAACATATGTAATTGTTCCGTCCCCCAAAATCAAGTGTAAGTACAAAGTGTTTAGAACTTCATGGTTAGATTATTGTAAAGCTCTTCTCACTGCTCAGGTAGATCCATAAACAAAGTATTTCAGACAGTTTTCATTTAATTCAATTTAATGTCTGTTTTACCAGGCGGTACGGTAAATTGGGTAGTGCTGCTGCCTCACAGCAGGAAGGTCTTGGGTTCAATTCCCAGGTGGAGCGGGGCCGGGTCCTTTCTGTGTGGAGTTTTCATGTTCTCACAGAGGAAACCCACACGGACACGGGTAATACATGTAAACTCCACACAGAAAGGATAAAAGTCTACTTTAATATTTCAGTTATTTCTGAACAAAGAGATTTTTAGTTGGCATGTTGACTCTTTTCTTTATGTCTGGGTTTTGTTGAAGTTATTTCTTGAGCTGTTTTATTTTTTAAATTGAAATGTCTTTTGTCTGCTAGTTTAAAAGAGAAAGAGAACTAAAGCACTCTTGAAAATGCCACTATTTGGTCAATGACCAGAAAAAAAAAAATGATATGGTTATATGGTTGTTTAAGAATGAATAAATCAGGCTGTAATGACGCTTTCAGAATGACAGCTAGTATTTGATTATATGTCCCTAACAGCAGTTATAAGCTTGTCTGATTGTGGACAATTTATTTAATGTTGCAGGAGCTTAAAGTTCTGTGTCTTGTGGTTATTGGATTTTCAGTCTATCAGACCACTGTTCCATGTACTTTTTAATGGGTATTGGGTGTATTTCTTATTGGCACAGAGAAGTCTGTGGTTAATCATAATCATTAATGAGGAATTAATGAGGAGGTCAGACTACAAAGTTAAATAATATTATAGACACTGTTTGATTAGTTTAATGTAGAGAACTCCAGTGACCTGCATAAATGTCTGACCTCAACACACCTGAGCAAATCGACGAATAAATGGGCTGAAATTTTCCATATTAATGACGTTTGGAACGATTTGCTCAACGAGTTCATGGTCTGGCGTCCACATAATACTTTTCCTGTGTGTTTTTTTTTTATTGGAATATTAGGTATTAAATCAAAATTCATAATGAAAATGGTCACAGGTTCCTGCATACATGGAACCTATGAAATTTGAAGACAGGGATTCTCACTGTAAACTAAGAGCTGTTCACAATGTTTTTTTCTTGTTAGAAAAGAAGCAGTAATGAAGCGCCTGCTGTTCATCTTCCTGTTTCTCTCAGGTAAAATGTGTTTGAGATATATACACTCCCCTTACTTATGTTCTGTTATTTCAGCCACACCCACTTCTAACAAGTGTAACATCTGTTTTATACAATAAACTATATGCTTCCAGCTTTGTGTTTGAGGCTCGCATGAACAGTGCACAAAGCAAGGTCCATAAAAACATGGTTTGACATATTAGGCATGAAGAAACACCAAGCCCTCAGCAAGCTCAATTTTACTAAACAAATTTAGGATGAGTCTCATCAGTGCCTGAGCTCACTACTATCTTTTCATTCTTGTGATAAACCTTCTCAGAAGAGTGAAGGCTGTTAAAGCAACAAAAGATAGGCAACATACAGTTTCTCCTCATTACAGCAACACGAACCTGAATCTTAATCTAGCACTGGCTGTACTATAGTAATTCAGTTTTCACAGCATTTTTACACGACTAAAAGTCAATATTCTGTCCCTCAGATCAAACAGAAACTGACTGAGCTCGGCATGCCAGGAACCACCAGAGTTAAATGGAGAGAGCAGCCTGATGGAGTCGTGTTTCACAAGCTGAAATAATGTGATGCAGCAGTAGGATTGAGGATCATAAACATTCAGTGATGGTGATCGGTTTTGTACTTTATGCTCAGAGATCTTTTAAAAATACTTTAATAATGTTATGGATTGTAGTTGGTGAAATCCTCTAATGCTTGCAGTCAGGTTGAGAGATTTTGCTATTAGAATGTTAAACTATTCACTTAAACAACTTTTCTTTGGTGGTAAAACCAACCCCATACTGATTGCTTTAGCTGGGGAAATTCTAAATGTGTTTATTATTACTATTTTTAAATATATGCTAATTCCTAAGTTAATTTGATAAATATACTTCTTTGTGCTGCTTTTATTTAAATTGCTGTTCTAAAACAATTCACAATTCACTGATTTCTGTGTTTTATTTGCACTTAAACTGCTGTCCCAACTTTTAAAAATAGGTTTGTATTTATTTACACACTTCATTTGGCTTTTAAATCTGTAATTTAATTCTGTTAAAAATCTTTCTATTCTTTTTATGATCTAATCTGCTTTATGATGCACCTGAACATTAGTGAAAACAGTTGATGCTCTGTAAAACAGCTCCATCCAGAATAAAAAATAAAGATTAAAGCATTCTTGTCGTGTTGTGCGTGCGTGCGTGCGTGCGTGCGTGCACTTTTCTTGACAGTAACAGTAATATGTAAATAGTGTCTCAGTTCTCTGGGCATGTAACAAAGTGATATTTAAATCCTCTTCTTGTGGTTTCCTGCTGTTGTAGACCATCCACCTCAAGATGATCCCATCTGACCTTTCATGTGTGTAAAATGTTATTCATTGTTTTGCTGCCCCTGATTATCAGGTGTACAGATACTTTTAATAAAGTACTGTAGTTGGTAAGTGTGTGAATTAGTTGCTGCCACAGAACTTGAATTTTCTGTTTGAATTTGAACAGGCTCTGGGGTTATTATTCTCCATTTCAGTTCCAGCAGGTGGCGCTCATGCTTTATAACGTTAATGCTATTAAACTCTAATAAAGAGGAAATTTACCTGTATTATCTATGTGATTGTAAAAATATGTTCAAAACCTGGAGTAGGTATTATTGATGATGTAAGTCTTACAGTATGAAGGCATGAGGCCCCTATGGCCCTGGATGCTGGGCGGTATGCAAAGAACGCAGCTAGTAATGTGTTTTGGTTACAGCCCCAACTAAGCATTCCTCTTACAGGGCAGTACGCAAAGAACACAACCTTATCGAGATCTGAAGGGGCTACCCAGCTGATGAGAGGGGGGTGATGATAGCTTAATCCAGGGTGTACATACGCTTTGCAGGTGGTTTTATGTTGGGAATTATTATTATTTATTGTATGTGTAACTATTGTGCATTATAATAAAGCTATTATAATCAGGAATCAGGAAGAGTGCCTGCTGTCTGAGTGTGAATCATCCATACTAAAACAGTGATAGATAATGTTAATGTATTTACTAGTACTCAATATGATAAAGATCAATCATAACATTGTTTTGGATTCATTTAAAGTGGCTTAACTCAAAACATCTTTAAAACACAAGGTAAGATACTGTATATTGACACATGACAGGTCGCATCCCAAATGCATTCATACTTCCTGTAAAAGTCCACTTCATGGTGTATGAGATTACAGTGTATAAAACTATCTAGTGCACTATTAGTGTTCAGTAGAGGCATCTAGGATGGACCATCACACAGTTGAAACATGTATTGTGGTCAGATGAATCAGCATTCCAGGTCTTTTTTGGGGAAAAATGGACGCTGGGTGCTCTGGACTAAAGACGAAAAGGATCCAGAATGTTATCAGTGACAAGTCTAAAAGCCAGAGTCTGTCATGGTATGGCGGTGTGTCAGTACCTGGGTCTGTCATGGTATGGGGGTGTATCAGTACCAGGGTCTGTCATGGTATGGGGTGTGTCAGTACCAGGGTGTGTCATGGTATGGGGTGTGTCAGTACCATGGTCTGTCATGGTATGGGGGTGTGTCAGTACCAGGGTGTGTCATGGTATGGGGTGTGTCAGTACCAGGGTCTGTCATGGTATGGGGTGTGTCAGTACCATGGTCTGTCATGGTATGGGGGCATGTCAGTACCAGGGTCTGTCATGGTATGGGGTGTGTCAGTACCAGGGTCTGTCATGGTATGGGGTGTGTCAGTACCAGGGTCTGTCATGGTATGGGGGTGTGTCAGTACCATGGTCTGTCATGGTATGGGGTGTGTCAGTACCAGGGTGTGTCATGGTATGGGGTGTGTCAGTACCAGGGTCTGTCATGGTATGGGGCGTGTTAGTGCCCTTGCTAAAGGTCATTTATACTCTGTGATGCAGCATTAATACAGAAAAGTACATTGAGATCTTAGAGCAGTGGTTCTCAAACTTTTTCTGTCACGCCCCCCTTTGGAAGATGAAAATCAAGAGGAAGCTGTCTGAAAGGGATGTTCGGGTGCTAACCCGGATTGTATCCAAAAAACATAAAACCACGGCTGCCCAAATCACGGCAGAATTAAATGTGCACCTCAACTCTCCTGTTTCCACCAGAACTGTCCGTCGGGAGCTCCACAGGGTCAATATACACGGCCGGGCTGCTATAGCCAAACCTTTGGTCACTCGTGCCGATGCCAAACGTCGGTTTCAATGGTGCAAGAAGCGCAAATCTTGGGCTGTGGACAATGTGAAACATGTATTGTTCTCTGATGAGTCCACCTTTACTGTTTTCCCCACATCCGGGAGAGTTACGGTGTGGAGAAGCCCCAAAGAAGCGTACCACCCAGACTGTTGCATGCCCAGAGTGAAGCATGGGGGTGGATCAGTGATGGTTTGGGCTGCCATATCACGGCATTCCCTTGGCCCAATACTTGTGCTAGATGGGTGCGTCACTGCCAAGGACTACCGAACCATTCTGGAGGACCATGTGCATCCAATGGCGGTGCCGTGTATCAGGATGACGATGCACCAATACACACAGCAAGACTGGTGAAAGATTGGTTTGATGAACATGAAAGTGAAGGTGAACATCTCCCATGGCCTGCACAGTCACCAGATCTAAATATTATTGAGCCACTTTGGGGTGTTTTGGAGAAGCGAGTCAGGAAACGTTTTCCTCCACCAGCATCACGTAGTGACCTGGCCACTATCCTGCAAGAAGAATGGCTTAAAATCCCTCTGACCACTGTGCAGGACTTGTATATGTCATTTCCAAGACGAATTGACGCTGTATTGGCCGCAAAAGGAGGCCCTACACCATACTAATAAATTATTGTGGTCTAAAACCAGGTGTTTCAGTTATTTTGTCCAACCCCTGTATATATATATAACCATTTTCATTTATATAATATGCTCTACATGACTGCCATTGTTTTGAAAACACATTTCAATTCGTTGCATTTTTTAGGGTATCTGAAATACAGGGTGGGCCATAAGTTTCCATAAGCGTTTTTTTAACATTTTATTTTTTATATTTCAGATACCCTAAAAAATGCGTTTGAATAAAGAGCCAAGAATTAAAATGTGTTTTCAAAGCGATGGCAGTCATGTAGAGCATATTATATAAATAAAAATGTTTTTTATAAATATATATTTTTTTTCTTATGTATGGAAACGTATGACCCACCCTGTAGATCAGCGCTGCTTTAGGTAGGCTGAGGCGTAGTCATGGTAACAAACCGCAAACAAAATAAACAGTGGTTTATTGTCAGTCCCGCTGAGCTGTGTGTATGAGCAGCGCTGTACTGTACCAGCGTGTACTGTGTGTGATGGATGTATTAAGCGCTCCTGATCTAGACTCTCTGTTAGAATGAATACTGACACACCTGAAAACACGGTTTGTTTATAGTCCACCGTAAAATGTATTCCGACGTTAGAACATTGGTTCCGCACTTAATTTCAGTCGGGTGTGCCTTCCCTGAATATGCCTCTGCGCCCCACACTTTGAGAAACGCTGTCTTAGAGCAACATGTGCTGCCTTCACAACTTCGTCTTTTCCAGGGACGTCCAGCATTTTTCAACAGGATGATGCAAAACCACCTGCTGCACACATTACAAAGGCATGGCTGCGGAAGAAGAGGGTACGGGTACTGGACTGGTCCGCCTGCAGTCCTGACCTGCCTCTAATAGAGAACGTGTGAAGGATTTTGAAAGGAAAAATGCAACAACGACAGAGTTAAGAAAAGAGTGCTCTCAGGATGTGTCTCTCCATCCACAACGCTGGGCTGCACTGCACTTGTCAAAGTGTAGGTGATAAGATGCATACGGCTGCTGCCCACGTGTCGGAGGGGGCGTGGGTTAGCTCCGTTCTCCTCAATCAGAGCGGGGATCGGCATTGGTGGAGAGGAAGCGTGACGCAATCTGGCAATTGGACGAGCTGTATCTGAGTGAACTTATTGATCACTACAACCCAGCATGTTCACTTCGTTCACAAGGTGCAGGATTACTTATAGTTCCTAGAATTAAAAAGATCACGGCTGGTGGAAGAGCATTTTCTTACAAAGCTCCACAACTTGTATAATCTCCCTGCCTCTGTTTGGGACTCGGAAACGTCTCAATGTTCAAGTCTTACTTAAAAACATATTTATTTACTCAGGCTTTTTAACAATGTTTTAGTTGTGTACTCCAAGGTGGTTCTGACAGAAACCCATTTGAGGTTAAAGAAAGTCGAGACTGCTGTGCCAACAATGCTGCTCCTGCTAGATGTGACGGACCTCTTGGCGTGTCTGCAATGAAAATGTCCAGAACTCACTACTGACATCACTGACTGGACTGAATAATAACATAAACTGCTTGTTTATTTATTTATTTTTTTTACTAGTTATAACTTTTAGTTTGAATTATTTTGTGTACGTATGGTTGGTGTAAATCCTATTCATTCAAATTACTCTCCAGGCCACCCAAAAAGGATGGGGGTCCCTGCTGAGTCTGGTTCCTCTAATTTGAAGAGAGTTTTTCCCTGCCACTGTCGCCCTCGGCTGCTCAACAGGGGTTTTTGATCTGTTGGTCCCAGATGCTGTAAAGTTGCTATGAGACAAGCGCTATACAAATAAATTTGACTTGGGCTGACTTGACGTACCTGGTTTCACCCTGTCTAGTATTTTTCCATGTCTAAAATTTATTTACATATGTGTTTTTGACCTAGTGAGTTCATTTGTCCAGAAGGAAAAGTAGAAACTCTGAACTGATGTACTTTGTTATCAACAAGACAATAACAACAAAGAAAACATATTTAACAAATATTGTAATTCAAACAGCTTCTTCGTGTTATTATGATTTATTTATTTATTTTACCTCCTCCACTATGGCCGTGTGTAAATGTTGCTCATTTCCATCTGAGCCTTAAATACGGGTGATTTACACGAGACACCTTCCCCAGCAAGATCCACGACTTGTTTCTTTTCATCAACGGAACCTGAGATGTAAAGAAGCCAAAGATCAGCTGCATTCTTCAATTTTCAGGTATTTCAGGCGGTTTCAATTTAATTGAATTTAAGATTTATTTATTGTCTGTTTTACCGGACGACACGGTAACTCGGGTAGTGCTGCTGCCTCACAGCAGGAAGGTCTTGGGTTCAATTCCCAGGTGGAGCGGTCCGGGTCCTTTCTGTGTGGAGTTTTCATGTTCTCCCAGAGGAAACCCACACGGACACGGGTAAAACATGTAAACTTCACACAGAAAGGACCCCGGCAAGAGACCACTGTTCCATGTACATTTTAATGGGTATTGGGTGTATTTCTTAATGGCACAGAGAAGTCTGCAATCTGTAGTTAATTATAATCATTAATGAGGAACAAATGAGGAGACCAGAGTACAAAGTTAAATAACATTATAGACACGGTTTGAATAGTTTAATGTAGAGAACTCCAGTGACCTGCATAAATGTCTGACCTCAACACACCTGAGCAAATCGACGAATAAATGGGCTGAAATTTGGAACCGATGGCCCGACGAGTTCATGGTCTGGCGTCCACATAATACTTTTCCTGTGTGGTATTTTATTGGAATATTAGGTATTAAATTAAAATTCATAATGAAAATGGTCACAGGTTGCTGCATACATGGAACCTATGAAATTTGAAGACAGGGATTCTCACTGTAAACTAAGAGCTGTTCACAATGTTTTTTTCTTATTAGAAAACAAGCAGTAATGGAGCGCCTGCTGTTCATCTTCCTGTTTCTCTCAGGTAAAATGTGTTTGAGATATATACACTCCCCTTACTTATGTTCTGTTATTTCAGCCACAACCACTGCTAACAAGTGTAACATCTGTTTTATGTAATAAACTATATGCTTCCAGCTTTAGGTTTGAGGCCAGCATGAACAGTGCACAAAGCAAGGTCCATAAAAACATGGTTTGACATATTAGGCATGAAGAAACACCAAGCCCTCAGCAAGCTCAATTTTACTAAGCAAATTTAGGATGAGTCTCGTATAACATCAGTGCCTGAGCTCACTACTATCTTTTCATTCTTGTGATAAACCTTCTCAGAAGAGTAAAGGCTGTTAATAAAACAATAGAAGGGACACATCACATTAACGGCCATAATTATGAAACAGAACTCAGTTCATCCCGAGGGTGTTTATTGGGGCTAAGGTCAGGACTTAGTGCAGACAACTGGAGCTTCATTATATGACCTTCCCCAAAACAGTGTCTTTATTTTATATAATGAATGTTATACCCCTGTTAGCAACAGCTGTGTGTATCATCACAAACCTACTAATACTAAAAATCTAATTTACAGGACTCACACCCCTCGTCCTCTCCATCCCCCGTAAGTACTACCTAATACAGCAAACAAAAACATGGAACGATGCACAGACTTACTGCCGAGCCAACCACGCCGACCTGGCTACCATCTCAACTAGTGATGAACTGGTCAAACTTCAGAATGAAGCTCTGAAGTATCAGTTCACCTCCAGCGCTTGGATCGGACTGTATGTAAACGTCAGCACCTGGCGCTGGTCCTACAAAAATGAGACACCAGTTTATACCAGTTGGAATATAACAACCAGTCCACCTCAGCCTGACAACTTAAATGGAGTAGAAGAGTGTGTGTTTATTAATTCTGGACCGGGTGTTTGGTATGACAGAAAGTGTACAGCTGCTTTGCCTTTTGTGTGCCTTGATGGTGAGTAACCACATTTTTTTTAGTTTTGTCAAAGATGTAGCTTATCTGAACCAAACTGGTCCTTAAAAATCCAAAACATTAAACACTGTTTTGTTTTGATTTGGTTAGATGGCTGATCCTATGGTACGAGTAGATTATTTATGACAAATAAAGACGTTTCATTTTATTATAAACTCCTGACACATTACAAATCAGATGATAAACTGATACTTAGTTGATCCAAAATACCTGACACACTTACTGAAGCAATGTGAAGCTCTGCATCTGAGCTCAGCATGGCAAAGCAGTCGTCACACATTTATACAAGTCCAACAAAGTTCAACAAATGTCATTTCTCCTGTTTTATATACAACAAAATCCTGGTGAGACCGAGAATTCACACTTTGTAGATTAGAATAGATGATGTGATGACTATAAGATTGTTGGACATTCCATCAACATACTTTTACCATATAGTGTACACTTCTTGTGCTAGCACAGAAGACTTTATGGGTCACTCTATACCTATTGTAGATTTCACACAGAGACTTTGAAACTATAAACTTAGCCCCACCAAGTCTAAGACCAAGTTTAAAGTACTGGAGCCACTGGCCTGGTCCAGAGCTGCTATCTAGATTTAAATATAATGGGGGTTTTTTGTGCATGTTACAGGTCCATGTAGGAATTTGATGCTAACTAGTAAAAGGAACCCAGTGGGATCACGTGTCAGAAGAGACGTGTTCTAGTTCACTGTACACATTTTAGTGCATAAGGCAGAGTTCCAGAGTTTCAGTATTTAATGTATCTCTATATTTAACAGCATGCGTTAATGATGTGTTTTTCAATCCTACAGAGAGGTACACCGGAGCCAACAGGTACATTTTTTACTTTAACATTAAAACATCTTGGCCTAATGCTCAGAAGTTCTGCAGGCAGAATCACACAGACCTGGCCATCGTAAGAAATGCTGCAGAACACACGGCTATGAGAGGAAGGATTTATACTTTAAACTGGGATACTTGGATTGGCCTTTTCAGAGACACTTGGAAGTGGTCAGACCAGACGCGTGTCTCTGCAGTTAAGTGGACACTTGGACAACCTGATAATGCCATGTTAAATGAAAACTGTGGTTTTATACTTAATGGTAAAGCTGCTGATGCTGTGTGCTCAGACATGAAGCCTTTTTTCTGTTACTCAGGTGAGTTCATGTTCTATTCCCTAAAATGCTGTTGTTTAGAGCAGAAGGTAAACTGTATATTTGTGTGTATGTGTGTCCAAATACAGTAAACACAGAACAGTCGCAGATCAGGTTGAAGGTTCAGCTGGATCAGGATGCAAACAATCCTGCAGTAATGACGGCGATCCTGGAGATGGTGGGTCGTGTTTTTATACAGTTTCTCCTCATTACAGCAACAAGAGCCTGAATCTTAATCTAGCACTGGCTGTACTATAGTAATTCAGTTTTCACAGCATTTTTACACGACTAAAAGTCAATATTCTGTCTCTCAGATCAAACAGAAACTGACTGAGCTCGGCATGCCAGGAATCACCAGAGTTAAATGGAGAGAGCAGCCTGATGGAGTCGTGTTTCACAAGCTGAAATAATGTGGTGCAGCAGTAGGATTGAGGATCAGAAACATTCAGTGATGGTGATCGGTTTTGCTCTTTATGCTCAGAGATTTTTAAAAATACTTTAATAATGTTATGGATTGTAGTTGGTGAAATCATCAAATGCTTGCAGTCAGGTGTTGAGAAATTTTGCTATTAGAATGTTAAACTAACTTCTAAATGTGTGTTTACTGATTTTTAAATACAGTGTATCACAAAAGTGAGTACAACCCTCACATTTCTGCAGATATTTAAATATATCTTTTCATGGGACAACACTGACAAAATGACACTTTGACACAATGAAAAGTAGTCTGTGTGCAGCTTATATAACAGTGTAAATTTATTCTTCCCTCAAAATAACTCAATATACAGCCATTAATGTCTAAACCACCGGCAACAAAAGTGAGTACACCCCTAAGAGACTACACCCCTAAATGTCCAAATTGAGCACTGCTTGTCATTTTCCCTCCAAAATGTCATGTGACTCGTTAGTGTTACTAGGTCTCAGGTGTGCATAGAGAGCAGGTGTGTTCAATTTAGTAGTACAGCTCTCACACTCTCTCATACTGGTCACTGAAAGTTCCAACATGGCACCTCATGGCAAAGAACTCTCTGAGGATCTTAAAAGACGAATTGTTGCGCTACATGAAGATGGCCAAGGCTACAAGAAGATTGCCAACACCCTGAAACTGAGCTGCAGCACAGTGGCCAAGATCATCCAGCATTTTAAAAGAGCAGGGTCCACTCAGAACAGACCTCGCGTTGGTCGTTCAAAGAAGCTGAGTGCACGTGCTCAGCGTCACATCCAACTGCTGTCTTTGAAAGATAGGCGCAGGAGTGCTGTCAGCATTGCTGCAGAGATTGAAAAGGTGGGGGGTCAGCCTGTCAGTGCTCAGACCATACGCCGCACACTACATCAAATTGGTCTGCATGGCTGTCACCCCAGAAGGAAGCCTCTTCTGAAGTCTCTACACAAGAAAGCCCGCAAACAGTTTGCTGAAGACATGTCAACAAAGGACATGGATTACTGGAACCATGTCCTATGGTCTGATGAGACCAAGATTAATTTGTTTGGTTCAGATGGTCTCAAGCATGTGTGGCGGCAATCAGGTGAGGAGTACAAAGATAAGTGTGTCATGCCTACAGTCAAGCATGGTTGTGGGAATGCCATGGTCTGGGGCTGCATGAGTGCAGCAGGTGTTGGGGAGTTACATTTCATTGAGGGACACATGAACTCCAATATGTACTGTGAAATACTGAAGCAGAGCATGATCCCCTCCCTCCGGAAACTGGGTCGCAGGGCAGTGTTCCAGCATGATAATGACCCCAAACACACCTCTAAGACGACCACTGCTTTATTGAAGAGGCTGAGGGTAAAGGTGATGGACTGGCCAAGCATGTCTCCAGACCTAAACCCAATAGAACATCTTTGGGGCATCCTCAAGCGGAAGGTGGAGGAGCGCAAAGTCTCGAATATCCGCCAGCTCCGTGATGTCGTCATGGAGGAGTGGAAAAGCATTCCAGTGGCAACCTGTGAAGCTCTGGTAAACTCCATGCCCAGAAGAGTTAAGGCAGTTCTGGGAAATAATGGTGGCCACACAAAATATTGACACTTCAGGAACTTTCACTAAGGGGTGTACTCACTTTTGTTGCTGGTGGTTTAGACATTAATGGCTGTATATTGAGTTATTTTGAGGGAAGAATAAATTTACACTGTTATATAAGCTGCACACAGACTACTTTTCATTGTGTCAAAGTGTCATTTTGTCAGTGTTGTCCCATGAAAAGATATACTTAAATATCTGCAGAAATGTGAGGGGTGTACTCACTTTTGTGATACACTGTATATGCCAATTCCTAAGTTGATTTGATAAATATTCTTCTTTGTGCTGCTTTTATTTAAATTCCTGTTCTTTCTGTGTTTTATTTGCACTTCACCTGCTGTCCCAATTTTTAAAAATAGGTTTGTATTTATTTACTCACTTTATAGGTTTAGAGTCACTTTATTATTTCTCACTTTAGTTTAAACATTACAATACGTTGGTATAACAGCTTTTAGATTTTAGTCTAATCATCTAATCATTTGCACACTTACTGAACATGTTTACATTTACATCACACTAAGTTCATTTGGCTTATAAATCTGTAATTTAATTATAAAAAAAAATCTTTCTATTTGTTTATAATCTAATCTGCTTTTATGATGCACCTGAACGTTTGTGAAAACACTTGATGCTCTGTAAAACAGCTCCATCCTTCCTGCTGTGAACGCTCATTTATGCTGCACATCATTTGTAATGGTGAAAATGTTGATGCTTCTAGAATAAAAAATAAAGATCAAAGCATGCTGCCATGTTGTGTGTGTGTGTGTGTGTGTATGTGTGTGTCAATTATGACCTCTGTTGGATGATTGATGGAGCATGCACAGAGAGGAGGAAAGAGTGCGCTGATCAGGGTGTGGCTCTCCGTACACAGTGTTGATCCGCATTGCACTCATCAAGTGTAGGTGACAAGATGCATACGGCTGCTGCCCATGTGTCGGAGGGGGCGTGGGTTAGCTTCGTTCTCCTCCTAAAGTTGGGAGAAAAAGAGGGAGAAAATGCATAAACAAAATAAAAATACAAAAAAGGTGGAGGTCCAAAAAGGTGGAAATCAGGTGGAGCTAAATCCGGACTATAAGCGCCTCTCAGTCTCTCAGATTACTACTCCTCCCACCCTCACCGTTTATAACCACAATATAAAAGTGCACAAACTTTTTGAAAATCCTTCGTATGATATCAAATATATGACTGTGTGTTTACTGCAGTAAAGCCATAATGTAATACAATTTGCTGTGTTTGAAGCTTAAATCTAAATAAAGATTTTAATGAAATCTAAAGAAAGTGAATTTGTCATGTTGATTGGGAAAACAACAGCTCACATGATTTTCTTGTACCAGGGCCCAGAGTTTCTTTACTTGTGGTCAGTTTTGTCATTTTTTCCCTCAGTGCATCTACATAACTGGAATATCAGTATATTAATGCAGTGGTTTCACAATTAGTTTAACTGAACCACAGTAATGATTAAAACCAAGTCTCACTTTACCCATATTTATTTGTAGAAGGCATTATGTCAGCCTTCCTAATAGAAGACCAAGCAAACTTATGCCAAGTTCACACCACACGACTTTCAAGTTGTTCAGATCACTGTACAGTTCACACTACACGACTGGATGTACTGGATGGACGAAATGAATCCGAGTGGATTGGGCTACTAGACCAGTAGGGGGCGTCTGTTCTGTTCTGTAGTGAGTTGGAGGTAAATAAATATTTTTGTAATGCAGTGTTGGTATGATGGTTTGGTGTGGACGATAAGATCACAAATACTGTAAAGCGTGTGTGTGTGTGTGCTGATGTATTCTGATATAAATCATATTATGCTCCTGTACCACGTTTTTACACTCCTCCCCCCCGGGATTTCCCCTCACCCTATATCTTGCATTCTTATTGGTTGTAGTTCGACGTAGCACTCGCTGCCACTTGCAATCTGCTCGCAACACCTTTCACACTACTCGCCGACTGGTCCAGATATTTAACATGCTAGATATTTTTCTCGAGTCGCCGAGCGCTCGGCAAGCTGCTCAGATCGAGTCGTTGAGCAGTTCACACATAGTGATCGAGAGCCAAGTTTCGATCCCCGAGCGAACGCCGAATTGTCTCCGAGCTGGTACATCTAGTGGCAACTTGTCGGCGAGTGAAAATCGGGGCAAAAATTGTGTAGTATAAACAAGGCATTAGTCCAAGGTCAGATAGTTTTATGTCTAGAGTTATAAAGACAAACCTGAGAATTACATCATGTGAACTGCAGTGACTATTAGCATGTTAAACGTTTATGTTCATGCCAGCAAAATTAGAAAAAAGTGAACAAGTACAAATAACAAGTAACAAGGAAAAGCCTCTTAAAAAGTACATGAAAGCAGAAGTTCTGTTTGCATCCTGAAAAAACAAAATAACACAAAAAATACCAGTTTACTTAAGATGTTCATGTCTTGCATCTTTAAGAGGCTATCAAACAAACAAATAGGCTACAACCCACTGCATGGCTTCATAGCTAGAAAAGCTAAGTTGTAGTCACAACTCCCCCTGATAATTATTCACAGATTGTTTATAGCCTTTATTATTTACGACCTTTTGGAGCATTTTTAAGAGTATTCCGACTGTTTTTTAAAAAAGTATAACATTAATATCACCCTTCAAATTCAACATTAGCCCACATTAAAATGCTGATTCACTCGTTTGTATTTGAATGAAAAATGTGTGTTTTACTCGCTCAACAATCACCAAAAAGTAAAGAAAATACCCTAAATGCATTATTCAGAGCTGTATCTGACATTCAATAAACTTTTCAATAAACAACACGTCTAAAATGTCCAAATGATTCGTCTGGAAATGTAAAATCACCCAAACAAGACAAGATATAACTAATGAAAACGCGGTCTCCTCTTAAAGGGAAGTGTAGTTCTATAAATAACCACCAGGTGACAGTAAAAGTTTAAATATGTTCTACAAATAACTATCAGATGGTGACAAATACATAATACAAATGACCACCAGGTGGCAGTCTATATATGTAAAATTAATTCTGTAAATGACCACTAGATGGCAGTCTATATATGTTAATTAATTTATACAAATTACCACCAGATGGCAGTCTATATATGTAAAATTAATTCTGTAAATGACCACTAGGTAACAGTCTATATATGTAAAATTAATTCTGTAAATGACCACCAGGTAGCAGTCTATATAGGTAAAATTAATTCTGTAAATGACCACCAGGTAGCAGTCTATATAGGTAAAATTAATTCTGTAAATGACCACCAGGTAGCAGTCTATATAGGTAAAATTAATTCTGCAAATGACCACCAGATGGCAGTCTATATATGTAAATTTAATTCTGTAAATGACCACCAGGTAGCAGTCTATATATGTAAAATTAATTCTGTAAATGACCACCACGTAGCAGTCTATATATGTAAAATTAATTCTGTAAATGACCACCAGGTAGCAGTCTATATAGGTAAAATTAATTCTGTAAATGACCACCAGGTAGCAGTCTATATAGGTAAAATTAATTCTGCAAATGACCACCAGGTAGCAGTCTATATATGTAAATTTAATTCTGTAAATGACCACCAGGTAGCAGTCTATATATGTAAAATTAATTCTGCAAATGACCACCAGGTAGCAGTCTATATATGTAAATTTAATTCTGTAAATGACCACCAGGTAGCAGTCTATATATGTAAATTTAATTCTGTAAATGACCACCAGGTAGCAGTCTATATATGTAAAATTAATTCTGTAAATGACCACCACGTAGCAGTCTATATATGTAAAATTAATTCTGTAAATGACCACCAGGTAGCAGTCTATATAGGTAAAATTAATTCTGTAAATGACCACCAGGTAGCAGTCTATATAGGTAAAATTAATTCTGCAAATGACCACCAGATGGCAGTCTATATATGTAAATTTAATTCTGTAAATGACCACCAGGTAGCAGTCTATATATTCAAAATTAATTTTGTAAATGACCACCAGTTAGCAGTCTATATAGGTAAAATTAATTCTGCAAATGACCACCAGATGGCAGTCTATATATGTAAATTTAATTCTGCAAATGACCACCAGATAACAGGCTATATATGTAAATTTAATTCTGTAAATGACCACTAGATGGCAGTATATATATTAAATTAAATGATACAAATGACCACCAGGTGTCAGTGTACCTGACCAATGAAAGCCTTCATTGTGATGATCGCTACACAGCAATATAATAGGAATACGTTCCAGAAATTACCACTAGGTGGCGGCGTATGCTGACTAAATTTCCCAAATAAACATCAGATGTTTGTATAAGGGGAAAATAAAGGAGAGAAGATTTTGTCATTGTTCAACTTTCTGCTACTGAAAGCAGAAACGTTGCAGCCTGTATTAAATGTACTAAAATACTGCAACACAAATGTTATACAGTTATTTTACCTTGAGTATGCATTTTTACTAAAGTACATTAAATATTTTCAAAGAGTTAAATACATTTTACTTTAAAAAAAACTTGAGCTAGAATGGTCTGAAGTTTTTTTACGCTATTGTTTAACTCCAGTGTTAAAAGTTTCTCAATAATCCAGGTACACAAATCCACAAAGTTGAATCAATTCATCTGGACATGAGTTGGTTGTAGAGAAACGTTTCATCACTCATCCAAGAGAACTTATATGCAGACGATTTGCATAACAAACAGTAACGTAGTGTATGCTGTTAGGTGCCGGGAGGATTGTCGGGAACTGTACATCGGGGAAATTAAACAGCCACTGGTGAAACGGATGGCCCAACATAGAAGATCTACCTCTTCTGGCCAGGACTCCGTGGTTTACACTCACCTGCAAGCCAGCAGCCACTCGTTTAATGATGATGTGCAGATCCTTGACAAGGAGGAACGCTGGTTTGATTGACAATCCCTAAACTGATTTTTACATGTATTTATTATGGTAGGATCAACTTCAGTTACACGAAAGTGTGAAGGAATTAAAGTTTATTCTTGGGCTCATTATCTCAACTTCCTAGAGGTCTGCTCTAAGGCAACAAAGTAGTGCCAAACCTTGATGCGTCCACCACCATGCTTCACAGTTGGGAAAAAGTTTGTTGTTTAAAGGCAATGCCCATTTTCCTCCAAATTTACTTGCTAGATTTAATGTTTTGTATACCAGGCATGGCCAACTGGGAGAAGGTTCCAGGGTAAACCCAGAACCTGCTGGCTGGCCTGGGAATGCCTGGGTTATCCCACTGGAGACAGAGATGCCTGGGTGCTTTTGCTTTGCCACTGCAACCCTGAATTTGATCAACTTTGAAGCCGATGATCTTTTGTTGCGTGTATTCCTCATCATGGACACATGAGTGGAGACAGTGAAGTGACTAACCCGTGCATTTCATGCTGTGCTCGGTGAGATCCTAGCATGCTTAGGACGTCACTTCTGTCCTACTGTGGAGTAACATTCATGTCTGTTCACATAGAGCAGACTCCAAACTCGACCGAACAAACTTGCATTGATTTACTTGGTAGACGAGCTGGGTTCGTGGACGCTGTGGTTTGTGTCTCTCTTGGGATTTTACGAGGAGGCCTGAGGTTAGAATCTGCCTGCATATGCGATCCCGCCGGCCTGAAAGAGGGCAAGATGTGAGCAGGATTACAGCAGCAAAAAAAGGAAAGTGGAGGTAACTGGGGTCGTATTCACTGGCCTCTGGGTCGTCTCTGTGCTGCACCCACGCTCTGAGCAAACAGCCAGGGACTGAAGGAAAAAGCATCTATTGATAGACACGTACAAGGAGCCAAGTGTTTGAGATCTTTCCCACAAACAGCAGCTCAGCAAAGTGAGAATCGGAGCAAGAAATTTCATATATTTACGTATATATTTTAATCTAATCTTAGTTTCTACAGGAACTAGTCATAATTTAGGACATTCCAGTCCAGCTAACACAAAAGGTTATATTTATTTATTAGGATTTTAACGTCATGTTTTAAACACTTACATTTATGACAGGAACGGTAGTTACTCATTACACAAGATTCATCAGTTCACAAGTTTATATTAAACACAGTCATGGACAATTTTGTATCTTCAATTCACCTCACTGGCACGTCTTTGGACTGTGGGAGGAAACCGGAGCGCCCGGAGAAAACTCACGCAGACACAGGGAGAACATGCAAACTCTGCACAAAAAGGATCCGGACCACCCCACCTGGGGATGGAACCCAGGACCTTCTTGCTGTGAGGCGACAGTGCTACCCACCGAGCCACCGTGCCCACCCTCAAGCTATTGCCATGTCTAAGGCTCTAGGACTCCACTGAACCACAGCGAGAGCCAGCATCACCAACTGAAAAAAAAAATGGGATCTTTTCAACCACCTAAGGCTGAACTCCTATAGTGACAGCAATCACAAGGTCCAGAAACTCACCATCAAACTTTATTTAACCACAAACTAAACTAATTGATGATGAACTGTAACTACTTTCATCGTGTTTTTATAGGTTATAACTTATATAATTGATTGTATTTGTTTCTATTTAACCTAATTCAAATTCATCCAAAAATAGTCCATGCCAACCACATGATGGATGGAGGTCTCAGTCGAGTCTGGTTCCTCTCAAAGTGTCTTAGTCATGATATTTAGGGGGTTTTTATAGCCACAGTTGCCCTCGGCTGCTCATTAAGGGTTTTTTATTTTTTATTTTTTGTTCTGGAATCTGTAAAGTTGGATGACGCAGCAGGACAAACACCCAAACCACAGGAGTAAACAGACATTAGGAAGGTTTAAAAAAAAAAAAAAAACATATATTCTAAAGTCCTGATCAACATGCATGACCAGATATGGATTCGTTCCTATTATAATGCAGGTCTGATACAGAAAAGGTTATTACTGATACTGTATCTGAGGGTCTGCTAAGCTTTTTGGAGCTTGGGTTAGTAAGAGTTATCCAGAGATTAATTCCAATTTCAGGTAATTCCGAGGGAATTGTTGCTGTTTTCCTCTCCCACTCCCCATCCAAACGTGTCTATAATACATAGAAGCCAAGTTGAAATGTGTGAGAGATTACGGCCTCTATTAAAACAAAACGACTTCCTGTGATTTAACATTTCCAGTGTTCTCTCAGTCAGAACCAGGACAAGAATGTATTTAGTGGCCTGTAATAGTTCATTATAGAGGCAAAAATAACGTTCAGCTATCACAGTGTGAACATAATAATCGCCTCTGCTACTGCAAACATATTACACAGAGGAAACAATAAAAACTATTGTATTTTTTTTAAAAACGAATTTTATCCAACACACACACACACACACCACCCAAAGTTTACACCAGCTTGGTTTCTTATCAAATTTACTCAAACCAAGTTATCAAACTGAACACTTGGCTTTATTTTTTGTCAGTTCTGTACTTCCTATTCAGTCACCATACAGTTTGTACAGGAACACTATGGGGGTATTTGAAAACCTAGTGAGCTGCCTTGCTGTCTTACTGCCTACACAGGCGGCTGCCTCAGTAGAAAGGATTCTAATAAGTCGTTGACTTATAAGGCAGGTTATTCGAACGCGCTACTTAGACAGCGATAACATCAGGTTTCGCTTACTAAGCTAACACAGTTAGCATCATGCCATTCAAACCAATGGGATGGGGTGGCACAGCGCACTAGCATGTCAATATAACGTCTCCCTTCTTGTACCAAAAACGGTTAAATTCGCTGACAAGCCCAAACTTGCAAATAAAAACACATGTACAAGTTTATACAAGTTAAAAATCACTCTGCACCTTGCGCCATGATTTTTTTATTTTTCTGTCAGAAAAGTCGTGCCGCACTGAATGCTGGGATTGCCTTGATCACTAAGGACGCTCCCGATGCTCACTCGTTCTTGAGTCAAAATAGCATTGAAATGTTAAGATACCTTAGTAGACAGCTTATTAAGGCATCTAGGATTTGGAACAGCCTCATTCTCGGGAGCGCGCATAGGATGACATAAAATGCTGTCTATGTAGAGAGATCACTAGGTTTTCGAACACATCCTATGTCCAGATTGTACATTTCAGCTCAGAATGGGTTGAAATTCCATGTCTCAGGTGTGTGTCTGTCTGTGTGAACTACAGATCTGTATATGAACTCGCCTTGTGCAGGTAAAAAGACGCTGTCGGTACGTGTTGGAGGGGACATGTGACATTTACGACTCTCCATTGTCAGGAGGGTCAAAGGACCATAAGATCCTACCTTATTCATGGTTGTGAACTTCAAGCGCCTCACTTTTATGGGTTAATCTGCACTCTGAGGCGTCCTAGCAATCCTACGGCAATTCAGTTAGCAATCGCTTAGTCAAAATGTCCAAGATCTGGAAGTGAAAAGCAGCTAAACACACGACTCAGGTAACTGAGTTAGGAAAACTAAGAACCGATTCTGTGGTCCAAACACGGAGGAGAATTTTGGTATTTGAGACAGAACATGAAGCCTCACACCTGTGTATCTGTGTATCTGCTGTGTATCATAGCTTCATTTATTCTTTAATTTAATTTACGAGTGTAATTTAATGACTGACGTGAAATGTGACTCTTTTCTTTAACAATCTGTCAAATCTGTGATTTTTGGTCCAAGAAATTAAGCAAATTTTCTTGTGAATTTAGTAGAGAATTTAGAGAAGGGGGGCGTTTTTGCATGTTTCCTTTTGTAACCTGCACTGTTAGTGAAGATGAGGCCGCGACCGAGCACAAAGAAACCAAAAACGCTTCGATTCAGGCGAGAACGCTGCAGAGACGCTATTTCATTCATACGTGGAAGAAGCTGAGGAGTAATTTTAACCCTCAATCTGACATTCATATGCTGGACAGTTTTGGAACCTGCTGGCCAAACATGGGAAAATGTGCCACATATTTAACAGCATTTTTGGATCGACCTGCTTGTGTGAATCAGCCTTTTTCAACATGAAAATAATGAAGTGTAAATATGGGTCCACACTTACTGATGAACATTGGAAGCTGCTTGAGAATCAGATCAGTATCAGCAGCTCCTGTCCAGATACATAAACCTGACCGTCACCATTCACATTCCTGTAAAGCTGAACATCAATATAGGCCACGAAAGTGTGGGCACCCCTGGTTTAGTTTAGGGCTGACTTAGTTGAATCAGTTGTTGTGGTCTGATGGTGGACGTAGAAAGACCTGACAGGTCGGAGATGCTCTATAGTACAGTTGCTCAAAATCTAGTGATTAAAAAAATAATAATAAATAAAAACAGGACAGTCATAAAGATACAGAAAAAATCTGCACTGGCTTATTAAGATAATGTTGAAAGGTCGTTTACTGTTAAAGGTGTAGTTCAATTATTAAATGTATATATTAGTTCTTACAGATGGGACAGTCAAGCTTTACAGCACTTATCCACCCCGTTGTTGCATTCTATAAAAACAGGCTAAAATTAAAAGTACATTAAAAAATTTGAAATATTTATTTAGGTTTCTTATTGTGTAACATGTTTTTCCATGATCTAAAGTAATTCAGCGTAAGAGATCTGAAAGGAGGCGATTACTTCTTGATTCTGCTGAAAATAAAACGCTTCCACAGACGGAACTGCTCCGTCCATTCAGTTCCTTCAGTTCCTTTGTGGAAATTTTGACCAACTGCCCCACCCACACGTCTGACAGACTTCTGCATCTCCAGGAGTGAGCCGGGCACCATGTCTGTTTGTGTTGGGTGCATTTGCAGCCTGTAAGAAGCGTGAAGTACACCTTGGCGGTCACTTCCAGTGGTGGGGCTCTTTTGTCCGAGCGTATTTACAGTAAAGAGGTTCTTCTGAGCAGGAGAACAAAAATGGGTCACAGCTGCTGATGATTAACGGTAAGAGACAGCGAGGGATTAAGATTATAGGGTTGAGACGTGTAGAAGTAGCTGACCGGAAGAGACCAGCACAATCCTCTTAGGATGTCTGTCCTTCACCAGAGCATGAACCAACACACGTCAATGTGTCAGACACTTTAACGTACACTATAACTAAGGTCCTACTTCATTCACAGTCATTAAAATCTTGTCACAGACCGTAAAATGAGCCGTTTCAAAGTCAAAGTTGCTTTATTGTCAATACTGCATCATTGTACAGGACATACAGAGGACTGAAATTGCATTACTCTCAGGCCCATGGTGCAATACTAAACATTAATTAAACAATAAACCTTGAATATATGTAGAATATAAAAATAGAATGAACACAGTAAGCGCAAATATATTTACACTGACACATAAAAGTATGAAAAATATAGTACTAAAATATAAAAATTTTGAAAAATAAAGGTCCCAATATTAACAACCTAGACAATAAAGTGACAATGCAGATTAAAAGTCTTTACTCTGCATTTAAAACAATCCTACGGCAATTCAGTTTGCAATCGATTAGTCAAAATGCAAGATGTGGAAGTGTAAAGCAGCTAAAAACACGACTCGGGTAACTGAGTTTGGAAAACTAACAACCCATTCTGTGGATGCTTACAAGATGTCCTGATAGCTGATACCACAGAATTCGTTCAGATGTCTCGTTGAGTTCATGTCTCAGCAGGTCAGAGCTGATCTGACAGCATATTAAGCCAGCGGTCCTAATGTTTTGGCTTATCAGTGTTTTTTTTAATGCATTTTCTCTCGATTTTATCGTAGTCAGTTTATCTTCTGCTGCTGGTGGATCCCTGATTGCAGTCGAGGTGGGTATATTGCTGCTCACGCCTCCTCCGACCCACGCGCAGCCCTTAGCGGAACCCTTTTCCGCCCATGCACTCTGCACAGTCGCCTCTATCTGCTAATCAGGGTCCTTACACAGCGTTTAAAGACGACACCCACATAGTCCGGTCATCCCGCCCTAGCAGAAATGTGTCTGCTGCAGGCACTGCCGATTATGCCCGCTAGATGCTCCTCAAACCGAGGAGTTCAGAATCTCGGTGGAAAATCCTGCTGCTCCACCTGGGTGCCCTAATCAGTGTATTTTATATATATATATATACAGTGTATCACAAAAGTGAGTACACCCCTCACATTTCTGCAGATATTTAAGTATATCTTTTCATGGGACAACACTGACAAAATGACACTTTGACACAATGAAAAGTAGTCTGTGTGCAGCTTATATAACAGTGTAAATTTATTCTTCCCTCAAAATAACTCAATATACAGCCATTAATGTCTAAACCACCGGCAACAAAAGTGAGTACACCCCTTAGTGAAAGTTCCTGAAGTGTCAATATTTTGTGTGGCCACCATTATTTCCCAGAACTGCCTTAACTCTCCTGGGCATGGAGTTTACCAGAGCTTCACAGGTTGCCACTGGAATGCTTTTCCACTCCTCCATGACGACATCACGGAGCTGGCGGATATTCGAGACTTTGCGCTCCTCCACCTTCCGCTTGAGGATGCCCCAAAGATGTTCTATTGGGTTTAGGTCTGGAGACATGCTTGGCCAGTCCATCACCTTTACCCTCAGCCTCTTCAATAAAGCAGTGGTCGTCTTAGAGGTGTGTTTGGGGTCATTATCATGCTGGAACACTGCCCTGCGACCCAGTTTCCGGAGGGAGGGGATCATGCTCTGCTTCAGTATTTCACAGTACATATTGGAGTTCATGTGTCCCTCAATGAAATGTAACTCCCCAACACCTGCTGCACTCATGCAGCTTCAGACCATGGCATTCCCACCACCATGCTTGACTGTAGGCATGACACACTTATCTTTGTACTCCTCACCTGATTGCCGCCACACATGCTTGAGACCATCTGAACCAAACAAATTAATCTTGGTCTCATCAGACCATAGGACATGGTTCCAGTAATCCATGTCCTTTGTTGACATGTCTTCAGCAAACTGTTTGCGGGCTTTCTTGTGTAGAGACTTCAGAAGAGGCTTCCTTCTGGGGTGACAGCCATGCAGACCAATTTGATGTAGTGTGCGGCATATGGTCTGAGCACTGACAGGCTGACCCCCCACCTTTTCAATCTCTGCAGCAATGCTGACAGCACTCCTGCGCCTATCTTTCAAAGACAGCAGTTGGATGTGACGCTGAGCACGTGCACTCAGCTTCTTTGGACGACCAACGCGAGGTCTGTTCTGAGTGGACCCTGCTCTTTTAAAACGCTGGATGATCTTGGCCACTGTGCTGCAGCTCAGTTTCAGGGTGTTGGCAATCTTCTTGTAGCCTTGGCCATCTTCATGTAGCGCAACAATTCGTCTTTTAAGATCCTCAGAGAGTTCTTTGCCATTAGGTGCCATGTTGGAACTTTCAGTGACCAGTATGAGAGAGTGTGAGAGCTGTACTACTAAATTGAACACACCTGCTCCCTATGCACACCTGAGACCTAGTAACACTAACAAATCACATGACATTTTGGAGGGAAAATGACAAGCAGTGCTCAATTTGGACATTTAGGGGTGTAGTCTCTTAGGGGTGTACTCACTTTTGTTGCCGGTGGTTTAGACATTAATGGCTGTATATTGAGTTATTTTGAGGGAAGAATAAATTTACACTGTTATATAAGCTGCACACAGACTACTTTTCATTGTGTCAAAGTGTCATTTTGTCAGTGTTGTCTAATGAAAAGATATACTTAAATATCTGCAGAAATGTGAGGGGTGTACTCACTTTTGTGATACACTGTATATATAAAAAAAGGAGCTCTAGTTTAGCAGATCTTAACCTTATATTCTTTTAGATTTCCGTGTTCCATATAAAAAAATCTGGGCCCTTCTTGACACGGGTTATGATGTTATTCTTACAATTTCACCGAGGATGATAAAAGGTTTTGAGTTCTGGCTCCATGATGACGGTATAAATCTTGGCATTTTCTGATTTTGGTTGATGTTGTGGGTTTATTACTGGTGGTAGGAGCTTCCTCACCTGGGTCTGCTTGACCTTTGCACTTTTGTGGTGGGCAAATCAAATACGTGTCCCTTCTCAAAGACCCAAAATAAATCTAGATCACAAGAAATTCCCAATACGCCAATAAACTAATGATTTCCCAGTCGCATCACGTGATTCTTTAGCAAAGAATCTTCAAAGATTCTTCAGCTACATGGAACGGGACCCCCCGGACCAGCCTAGGTTGGCAACCACTTCACTATAGAATGTAGGATTGAATATTAATGGTATTGAATTGCTGCCCTGACTAGATTATTTGAAATTACAGACACCAGACTGCAGGGATCATAATTTTAGATCAGCCTGGAGTCTAATCCTGATCTCAACCCTGTTTAACACTTTTGGAATGCACTGGAACATCGATTAAAAACCAAGTCCAACATCACTGCCCATTCTCACAAAAACTCTTATGACCAAATAAGCACAAATTAGATCTAACCCACAGTCATTCTCCAAAATCAAGAGTAAAGACCATAGTCATAGTCTACTTGGTAAAGCCCGGCAACACTTATGGTTTTTTAATTGTACATTTTTGCTGTTAATGTTGTTTTTGTTTAGAAAATTCTAAACGTCTGCACATTTTCTTTTTTTTTTTTTGCAATCTAAGCACCCAGCTATCTCTGCCAAGGCTAACGACTTCAGAATGCAAACTGTAAACATCAATTACCTCGAAGCACCTTAAGCCAAAAATGCCAGGACTTATCTTCACACAGTGGATATTAAAACCTAGCTCTCATCCTCCTACACTCCCGAGAAGAGGGCGTGTCTAAATTCTTAGATTTCTTAAAATGCTCCTACTGAGGCGCCTTAATTCTGAGTGATGATCTGACTGAATGACGAGCGAGCGTCCGACGCCTCCTCAGCGCTGAAGATCAATCCCAACATTCAGTACGGCACGACTTTCCTCACAAAAAATGACGAATAAATGTGGAGCAACCAACAGGAGTTCCTTTCAAATGTAAATAAATTCTTGTTGATGTTTAATCTGTATAAAGGTGTAATTATACGAGCGTTTTGGTACACTGAGGGAGACGTTAGCTGGCGTGCTAGCGGGTTGTGCTGCCTCAGCCTCAGAGACTAATGCCAAGTTGACACTACACGACTTTCCAAGTGGTCAGGTCGCTGTACAGTTCACGCTACACGACTGGATCTCTTGTAATTGGGAGTCTTTCAAGTCGGTGTGGTTTTCACACTACACGACTGATCGGTGATGGGGGGTTTCACACTACACCATCTATCACCAACTGGAATCGCAGGCGAGCTTCTCTGGTCTCCTGAACTACGTTCTGTCACGAAAACAAACGTGAGAAGTGACGAGGGGTTTAATGATACCACGTCCAAAAATGCACGTCAACAAGTAGCGAGAGATCAAAGTTTGTGTGCTGATGTGCAGCGTAAAATCAAAGAGGAAAAAATAAATGAATCTGAGTGGATTTGGCAACACGACCAGCAGGGATTGTTCTGTAGTGAGTTGGAGGTTAATAAATATTGTTTGCAATGCAGCGTGGGTGTTTTGTAGAGAACGATGAGGTACAGAAATACTGTAAAGCTTGTGTGTATGCCGGTGTATTCTGATATAAACTATATTATCCCCCTGTACCACCTGTTTACACTCCTCCCCTGCGTTTCCCTTCACACCGTATCTTGCGTACTCATTGGCTGTTCGACATAGCACTCATTGCCAGTTTGGCAACTCAGATCCAGATATCTGACATGCTACAAATCTCGCTGGCTTGGTGGCTTGGTGAGCCGCTCGGATCGAGTTGTTGAGTAGTTCACACGAAGCGATCGCAGAGCGAACTCCGAGTTACTTCCGAGCCGGCAAATCTAGCGCCGACCAGTCGCCGAGCGAAAATCAGGGCAAAAGTCTTGTAGTGTGAACTAGGCATAACGGTGTTAGCTTAGTGAGCTAAATCTGTGGTGACGTAATCGGCGTAATCTCTGTATAAGTAGAGCATCTAAATAATCTGCCTGATGAGTTCCATGATGCATTAGAATCCTCTCTACTGAGGCAGCTGATCAGGTAGTTACTGAGGATGTGGGCTTGCTGGGATTGAACACGTTCAATATTCATGATTTTGAACCTGACTGGACTTTGCACAGGTTCATCTTGAACTACACAGACTCCACACTACAGGATTATCTGAGATGATAGCTTTAGATCAGTCTGGAGTTGTACCGTCTGCCCTCCCTCAAACAGGATCAGGTCTGTTGCTATTTTAAAGCTAATAAGCAGGTTTGTGATGGTTGTTTACTAGCAGGAGCCATAATTCAGAGCACTGACAGACACAGTTATTAATAACAACACATGAAGCAGATTAATCTGATAACACGTGTTAAACACTTTCTAATTCTTACATGTAATTAAGCTACGAGTTTGTTAAAGCTACTGTAACTCTGGACTGACACGCAAACGTTCTGAACATGACAAAGATTTGTTGAAAACAGACAGCGTACAAACAACAAGCTAAACAAGCTAACAAGAGGAAATAAACAAAGGAGACACTATGAAATATGAACACAAAACAAGAACACTGGAACACTACAGGAGACTACAGGGAAAACAAGAACAAAGACTGAACCAAGCTAACCTTATGCTAAGCTAACCTACGCTAATGCTAAAGGCTAACCTAAGGCTAAACACAGAACAGATCCCTAATCTAAACTAGTCTAACCCTAATTAGAGCAAAACAGAACATGCTAAGCCATATGCTAACAGCTTAAATAAGCTAAATAAACAACAGAATGCTAACCTGAGCCAGGACAGGAACCAGGACAGGAACCAGGACGGGAACCAGGACAGGAACCAGGACGGGAACCAGAAGGAGAACCAGGACAGGAACCCCATACAAACACACAATGGCAAACAAGGAAGGCCTAGACACAAAGTCTTTTATATACACCAGGTAAGCATGGACACAATGGGAAACAGGTGAGGCTCTTTAAACAATTAACCAATCAGAGACGAGGGGCGGAGACTGAGGGGGTGTGTAACCAGCTTACCCAGTATGCAAACAAAAGTGGTTGACTGCAAGCTCCTCACTTCCCAAAAGAACATCCTACAAATGCTCCTGAACTTAAAAGACTAGGGTTAACCTATGAGAACACTAAATGCTAACCTAAAGCTAAACACAGAACTGGTCCCTAATCTGCATTTGTCTAATCTAAGCAACAGGATACTGACCAGAGCAAGGGCAGGAACCAGGACAGGAACCCAGGACAGGAACCAGGACATACACCCTATACAAAAACACAATGGCCAACAAGGGATGACTGGACACAAGGGCTTTTATATACACCAGGTAATCATGGACACAATGGAAAACAGGTGAGGCTTTTTAAACAATGAACCAATCAGAGACAAGGGGCGGAGACTGATCACTTCAGATTCAAGGTAAAGCTGGAGCTCCATCAGACCCAGTGGTCAACTGCAAGCCCAACCTTCCCTGATTTCAAAATCCTGATTAATCACTAATGCTGGAGAAAATGAAGAGCAGCTACTTCAACTTCTGCATGGATTTGGATGTTGAGAAGGAACTCATAGGTGAGGTGAAGTTCTAAGCCACGTCCAAGAGATCCACGAGCATCAAAGCACCAATAAACCCGCCACAACGTCACCCTGTTGTTTTATTCCTATTTAATATTAATTTTGTTATTATTATCGGTTTGGAACATTTCCATCATGGATACAAACCCACAAGTCTGGAGTCATTACAGGTCTACTAAAATCTCTAGCTGACACTGTGTAGAATGAAATGCTGCATTCTTCACGCCCCACCTCAGCACTTTCTCAGACTTCCTCTGTGGTACTTATGCAATGACCATCATCTGTTGTGCATTATGGAGCGTTTCCATGTTCCTTCTCTCGCTTCTCGGCCCTCCCACTTCGAACGGAGGTCTGCTGAGTTGCGGAATGGCATATACATCAGCTCTGTTTATTTAACGTCTTATCTTTGCTTTGTTTAAAGCCACTTCGACCAGATAAAGCCGACCATAAGCACTTTCAGGTGGGGGGTACGAGCCTCATTCTTTTATAGCTCAGAGCGTTGACCACAAGAGAACCTCAGATCACCACAGACTCTTTGTCGACAGTTACTGCAGCTAACTCGATGAACTTCTTCACGCAGTCCATCTGATTCCAACACCCTCCCCACTCCTTCATGCCTAAGCCCTGAGATCAGATTTCGCCCTGACAGTTTTCAGAATCCGGGGCACTCGGGGCAGAAAGCCTCAGAGCTAAACCCGGATCTGGAGCGAGACGTATCTGGAAGTCTGGCGTACAAAGCGACTGGCCTCCGTCGAGCAGAAGAGTCAGCGTATTCTCCCCCAGCTCTGCCACACGGAGAAGCCGCAAGACCCAGGCGGTCTGGCGCAGGGGACGAGGGAAGGAACGGGAGTGGAGGACGGGAGGGAGGACTGAGGAGATCGAAGCGAAGGAAAAAGAGGAGGGGTAACAGAGGTAGTTGCCACGTTAGCATCAGGACTGTGTAGAGCACCAGGCGTTCGAAACTCAACAGATGCGCAACCAAACATAACAACGAGTGAGGAGATGAGTTTAAATGCTGAACAGTCCCGGTTCACATGTCGGAACAGGGCGGCAGAAAAATGGAAAAATTGGTCATCATTTATAACACGAGCTTGAGTCACAAAGGCTCCGTAACTGGCTAGTGTGGCATGTGTTTCAGCTTATGTGTGGCATACACCAAGAGAATGGTACAGGCACAACTGCTTGACCCCTATTTTAGGTGTGTAATGTATCTGCTAGTGTTGTTTGGGTTCACCTGTCTCGATTTAGGCAACGTTCACTGCAAATAAATACTAGTTATTTCACACGATCATCTGATTGAATCATGTAAATGATGGAATATCTTTTTTCCTGAGGGGAGCGGTCTCTTTCAGAATGACAATGCTCCAATCTACAGCAGTTGAATTTTATTGGGAGCATGGTTGTCCATCCAAAAGAAGTCTCTGTTTATGTGTCTCAGATAAAAAAAAAAAACAGTGTTCAATTAAATGTGTTGAACTTATTAAAATAAAAACATAATGGATTAATTGAAGGCGAAAAAGCTCATTTGAGCTGTGAAGCATGGTGGTGAGTGCATCATGGTTTATGGTTGCCCTGTTGCCTTTGCCCAAGGCATGGAAAACTCAAGGGAATTGATGTCTAAATTATATTATGACATTTTAAATATATGGGTAGCATCTACTTTTCTAAACTCTCCCACAGGACCCCCACAGAGCAGGTATTATTTAGGTGGTGGATCGTTCTCAGCACTGCAATGACACTGACATGGTGGTGGTGTGTTAGTGTGTGTTGTGCTGGTATGAGTGGATCAGACACAGCAGCGCTGCTGGAGTTTTTAAATACCGTGTCCACTCACTGTCCACTCTATTAGACACTCCTACCTACTTGGTCCACCTTGTAGATGTAAAGTCTGAGACGATCGCTCATCTATTGCTGATGTTTGAGTTGGTCATCTTCTAGATCTTCATCAGTGGTCACAGGACGCTGCCCATGGGGCGCTGTTGGCTGGATATTTTTGGTTGGTGGACGATTCTCAGTCCAGCAGTGACAGTGAGGTGTTTAAAAACTCCAGCAGCGCTGCTGTGTCTGATCCACTCATACCAGCACAACACACACTAACACACCAGCACCATGTCAGTGTCGCTGCAGTGCTGAGAATCATCCACCACCTAAATAATACCTGCTCTGTGGGGGTCCTGTGGGGGTCCTGACCATTGAAGAACAGCATGAAAGCATGTAGAGAAACAGATGGACTACAGTCAGTAATTGTTGAACTACAAAGTGCTTCTATATGATAATCCTGGATTTTGATTTGACCTGCACAAACCCAGAAAAAAACACAGATCAATTAAAATCCAGACATAATACGAGTGAAGTAAGTCCACGACTTCTTGCCAAAAAATGTCCATCATTATCAAAAAAGCTTCTCAAGATTTGGGCGTAAATATTTTTCCTATTCGAAGTGTTCCACCCAAACGTACGAAAAACGCTCAAAACACCACGACTGACACGGCGAGGTATCGCTCACGTGCCAGATTTTGGTTCGACTGCCTTTCTCCTTTAGTTCTTAGCGTCCTCACGATGACTGTTTTCAAGAACCATCTGTGTTTTTGCGTGTCACCTTGGAGACAAGGGCATCCAAACAGAGAGGAGAGCGGGAACAGTGGGCAGATGACTCGGTCAGGGAGGTTTAGACGCGAGAGTAGCCCGAAAAAAAAAACAAAAAAAAAAACCCAGAGCTATCAGCACATTCCTTCTGGCTTGAGGTTTCTTCACAGAGACGAAAGAAATACCGTCGACTTCTCATGGACGAGCGCTGGCGCTGTGCATAAACAAAAGAGAGGGGAATTTACAGCCTCACTGTTCGTGCCAACACGGCAGTGAGGGGCGCGACCAAGCGAAAAGCAGTTTCTCCAAACTTTTAGATGAGGATGGAGTCGGTTTCTTGATTCGGTCCCAGACATTTTCAGCATTTAGCGGACGCTTTTACCCAAAGCAACTTACAGTACTGTGACAGTACACAGTCTAAGCAATTGAGGGTTAAGGGTCTCGCTCAAGGGCCCAACAGTGGCAATCTGACAGTGGTGGGGCTTGAACCAGTGCCGTGCTGTAACCTCACAGCAAGAAAGAACTAGGTTTGATTCCCCAGCCGGCTGGCCAGGGTCATTTCTGTGTGGCAAAAAGACATGAATAACTCCATTCAAATGAATCATTCTCGACATGAATAACTCCATTCAAACGAATCATTCTCGACATGAATAACTCCATTCAAACGAATCATTCTCGACATGAATAACTCTGTTCAAATGAATCATTCTCTGCATAAATTACTATGTTCAAATGAGTCATTTCTTCAAATCACTGAGTTGTTATTGGGTAGCTTTGAGATTTTGGCGCTGCAACCAGCACATACACATAAATATACGTTTTTGAAGATACCCAAGAATCTGATTTGATTTGATTTGATTCCAAAGAGTGATTTGTTTGAACAGGTATTCATGTCGAGAATGATTCATTTGAACAGAGTCATTCATGTCAATTCATCCCAAATGCATTTAGTGAGGTTAAGGTCAGGGATCTGTCTGATCTCTACACCAACTGGACAAATCATGTCTTTGTGGACCCAGAAGTATGTGGACACCTAACCTTGAGAATATGCTATTCAAAAACCATGGGCATTAATACAACACCAGCATCAAGAACAGTGAGTAGAGCTTCATGGGATGGGTTTCCATGGCCGAGCAGCTGCATCCAAGCCTCACATCACCAAGCGCAATGCAAAGCGTCGGATGCAGTGGTGTAAAGCACGCCGACGAATCACGCTTCTCCGTCTGGCGATCCGATGGACGAGTCTGGGTTTGGCGGTTGCCCGGAGAACGGTACCTGTCTGACTGTATTGTGCCGAGTGTAGAGTGTGGTGGAGGGGGCATTATGGTGTGGGGGTGTTTTTCAGGAGTCGGGCTCGGCCCCTTAGTTCCAGTGAAAGGAACTCTTAATGCTTCAGCATACCAAGAGATTCTGGACAATTTCATGCTGCCGACTTTGTGGGAACAGTTTGGGGATGGCCCCTTCCTGTTCCAACATGACTGCGCACCAGTGCACAAAGCACAAGCTCCATAAAGACGTGGATGAGCCAGTTTGGTGTGGAAGAACTTGACTGGCCTGCACAGAGTCCTGACCTCAACCCGATATTTAGAACACATTTGGGATGAATTAGAGCAGAGACTGTGAGCCAGGCCTTCTCGTCCAACATCAGTGTCTGAGCTCACAAATGCACTTCTGGAACAATGGTTAACAATTCCCATAAACACACTCCTAAACCTTGTGGAAAGCCTTCCCAGAAGAGTTGAAGCTGTTATAGCTGCAAAGGGTGGTGACATCATATTAAACCCTATAGATTAAGAATGGGAGTCACTCAGGTTCATATGTGTGTGGCAATATAGTGTACCTCTGTAGACTTTTGTGAGGGTTGAGGTCAGGTCTGTGCAGCCCACTCACACCAACTCATCAAACCACATTGTTGAGTTATTTCCTGTTTTATTATAGACACAAATTACCGTAGACAGTAAAATGTTGTGAAAAGCCTTCCAGAAGCTCAGTGAGGTCAGGGCTCAGGGAAGGTCACTTTAATTTTATATAAGGAGTAAATTCTTAAATAAAAGTCTCTCCAACATATGAAATAATATCAATGAACCCATGCAGACACGGGGAGAACATGCAAACTTCACACAGAAAGGACCCAGACCACCCCACCTGGGGATCGAACCCAGGACCTTCTTGCTGTGAGGTGACAGTGCTTAGCCACAGTGCCGCCCATTGTTGTTGCTGTATTAAATGCAGTAATTTATCACATGCAAGTATAATTCTGACCTGACATTTTCAGAAACCCACAATAAACTCAAACTCCAGTTCATAATAGTTTCAAAGACGTGTTTTTCACAGAAGTCTGCACTTCACCAAACAGAACCAGCTGCAGAGATCAACAAACGTTCCATTATTCCTTTAAGCTGCTGAAAAAGAAGAATGCTGAGTCACAATGAAGCCTAAAAATAGCAGCTGGAGATGTTCCAGCTGTATCACGGCCACGCCGTCCCTGTGTGTGTGGGGACCCTGGAATCCAGAGTTGATGATAAACATGAGGTTTCAACTTTTCTGCTCATCATTCATCAATATTGAATCGTTCCTTCACTCGCTTTTAATTCACTGACTTGCCAATGGATCTTATTTCAATATTGTTAGTAAAAATGTCTATTAAAAATGATTAACATTATAAATTTATGTTTGTTTGTTTGAAACACTAGATAAAGTTGGCATTAAAAATACAGGATGGATTCTCACCCTAAACAATCTTACATGTTTAACAATCATTAAAACTACATTAGAAATAATAAACTATTTAAATTCCCTTTTTAAAACAATTGTAGCACCATTTTGTCTTAGCGTCGCACGTGACGTCATGATGTGGTAGTTTACATTAGCTAACCATGCTAACCTTAGCTTCTGTGCTTAAAAATGACCCAAACAGAATTTATAAGCGTGTGTTTTTCCATTAAGAATAAAATCCATTATTTTGTAAATGTGTGTTAATACAAACTCAAGAACTAGTTCAAACGAATCATTCGCGCCATGAGTAACTGTTTAAACGAATCATTCTCGACATAAATGACTCAGTTCAAACGAATCATTTTCGACATGAATGACTCAGTTCAAACGAATCATTCTCGACATGCATAACTGTTTAAACGAATCGTTCTCGACATGAATGACTCAGTTCAAACGAATCATTCTCGATATGAATGACTCAGTTAAAACAAATCATTATCAACATGCATAACTGTATAAACGAATCATTCTCGACATGAATGACTCAGTTCAAACGAATCATTCTCGACATGCATAACTGTTTAAACAAATCATTCTCGACATGAGTAACTGTTTGAATGAATCATTTTCAATATGAATGACTGTTCAAATGAATCATTCTCGACATGAATAACTTTGTTCAAACGAATCATTTAAAAATTGTAAAATTTCTTCTTTTATCGTCATCTGGAATCTAATTATATCTTAAAATAACTCACCTTCAGTTCAGAAAAATCACCCTCTCATACTCGATCTGGTGCTCCTTCGGCACCTCCAATTACAACAGGGATCAAACATTGAACATTTTGGTGGAATCCGGTCCTGAAGACACAATCCTGTCCTGCAGAAGTTCAAGCTCTCCTCTGATCCCAACACACCTGATCCAGATCATGAAGGGCTCATTTAGCTCGTGAGTTCAATCAGGTGAGTTGGGAGTCAAAAAATGTTGAAACAGGCCAGTGGATCTTCAGCTGTATTAATGTTCATGGTTTTGGAATGGCAAGGCTTTAGTCAGATGTCCACATACACTATATTGCCAAAAGTATTCACTCCCCCATCCAAATCACTGAATTCAGGTGTTCCAATCACTCCCATGGCCACAGGTGTATAAAACCGAGCACCTCGGCATGCAGACGCTTCTACACACATTAGTGAAAGAACGGGTCGCTCTCAGGAGCTCAGTGAATTCCAGCGTGGTACCGTGATGCCACCTGTGCAACAAGTCCAGTGGTGAAATTTCCTCACTACTAAATATTCCACAGTCGACTGTCAGTGCTGGTATAACAAAGTGGAAGCGATTGGGAACGACAGCAACTCAGCCACCAAGTGTTACCACGTAAAATGACAGAGCGGGTCAGCGGATGCTGAGGAACATAGTGCACAGAGGTCACCAACTTTCTGCAGAGTCGATCACTACAGACCTCCAAACTTCATGTGGCCTTCGGATCAGCTCAGGAACAGTGTGTAGAGCTTCATGGAATGGGCTTCCATGGTTGAGCAGTTGCATCCAAGCCTTACATCACCGAGTGCAATGCAAAGCGTCGGATGCAGTGGTAAAAAGCACGCCGCCACTGGACTCTAGAGCAGTGGAGACGTGCTCTCTGGAGTGATGAATCACACTTCTCCGTCTGGAGGAGAACGGTACCTGTCTGACTGTATTGTGCCGAGTGTAAAGTTTGGTGGAGGGGGGATTATGGTGTGGCGGTGTTTTTCAGGAGTTGGTTAGTTCCAGTGAAAGGAACTCTCAATGCTTCAGCATCCCAAGAGATTTTGGACAATTTTATGCTTTGTGGGAACAGTTTGGGGATGGCCCCTTCCTGTTCCAACATGACTGCGCACCAGTGCACAAAGCACAAGCTCCATAAAGACGTGGATGAGCCAGTATGGTGTGGAAGAACTTGACTGGCCTGCACAGAGTCCTGACCTCAACCCGATAGAACACCTTTGGAATGAATTAGAGCGGAGACTGTGAGCCAGGCCTTCTCGTCCAACATCAGTGTCTGAGCTCACAAATGCGCTTCTGGAAGAATGGTCAAAAATTCCCATAAACACACTCCTAAACCCTGTGGAAAGCCTTCCCAGAAGAGTTGAAACTGTTATAGCTGCAAAGGGTGGCGACATCATATTAAACCCTATAAGATTAAGAATGGGAGTCACTCAGGTTCATATGTGTGTGAAGGCAGACGAGCGAGACTTTTGGAAATGTAGTGCACATTGTTTTACTTTTACTGCCATGCATTTTAAAAACAACATACCAACCCGAAAACAACAAAGGAAGTCTGAACTGGGAAATATGTATCCAGATGTGTCTGTAATGGGCTCCAGGTGTTAGAACCCAAACCCCAGTGCACATGCTGAATGACGAGCATTGAAACCAGTATAAAGCTTAGAAATGAACTTTATTAAAACTGTATAAAAAACACGTTTACGCTCCTTTTAATAGACGCATCAATATTGCTATTAATAAACAATAAAACGTTGAGCAGTATTACAAAGACGTAATTGATTCAGTATGACCGTACACCCCGCTGTCATAAAAAAGGTGTCCAAATATTTTTGCAAATGAAACGCTAATGTGATTCATAGTCAGTTTGGTCAAGGTTTTCAAATGCCTCCTTAATCTGTTGCCAAGAAAGTGCTTCATTTTTCAAACTGGAGCTTAACACGGGCACGATAGATGTACAGTCAGCCCCAAAATTAATAGCACCCTTGCTAATGATGAAAATGGACGTTTTGCTTTATTTATACTGACTGCAAGGAGTTCCAAAAGGCCACTGGGTCTGTCTGAAAACCTACTGACGCATTTTACATCATCCTACACTCCCGAGAAGAGGGCGTGTCTAAATTCTTAGCTCCCTTAAAATGCCCCTATTGAGGCGCCTCAATTCTGAGTGATGATCTGACTGAATAACGATGGAGCGTCCGACGCCTCCTCAGCGTTGAAGGCAATCCCAGCATTCAGTGCGGCACGACTTTCCTCACAAAAAACTACAAATGTTGCGGACGAATAACATGTGGAGCAACCAACGGAGTTCTGTTCACATGTAAATAAATTCTCATTGATTTATAATTTGTATAAAGGTGTAATTATATAGAGTGTCGTTTATTTGTAAATTGGGGCGTCAGGGACAGTTCGGTACACGCAGGGAGACGTTAGCTGGCGTGCTAGCATCTGTTTGAACGTCCTGAGGCTAACTGTGTTAGCTTAGTAAGCTAAAACTGTGGTGATGTAAGTAGAGCATCTAAATAATCTGATTATGAGCTCCATGTCTTATTAGAATCCCCTCTACTGAGGCAGCTGATCAGGTAGGTAGTGGGGAGCAGAGATGAGGACTCGAGTCCGAGTCGCATGTAAGTGGCACACTCGTTCGGACCTCGGACTCGTTCCAAATGACTCGGACTCGCAAAAAAATGACTCGTAACAACAAAAGTCCCTAGAGTCAGCATGTGTTAACATTAGTTACGTGTGAAAATTACATATAATTATAATGAAGTGTCGCTCCCTACTCCCTACACACTCTGAAGTTCACTTCATCTGAACATTCTCGTTACCTTTGGATCTGAATCTCACTTAAAATGGTGGAGTACCCTACGTAGTGCACTTCACAGGAACGACCGGGGTGAATGGAACGCTCCTACAGAATCGGTGCTGATGGTTGAAAGACACTTTCTGAACCAATCAGAGCTTCCGATTGTAATTGTTAGTAAGAAATGCTGTTATTAGCATTTATTCGGTTTGCGTCACACAGATCGGCTTTCTAACCACTTCCTGTTTTACTTCACCACCGGGAAAAGTTTGGAGGTTTTTAATTATAAGCACATTTACAAAATAACGGATTCTGTTCCTAATGGGACGCACGCTTATAAATGTAATAGCGTCTGGAAGAACAGAAGCTAAGGTAAGCAGCGGTTATGATGGTTTTTGCTGTGTTTGGGATTTTGGCCGCTGTGCCGTGATTTATCGAGCGCTTTTGTTCTGTAATGAAAACAAAACGTATCAGTTGAAGCTTTTAACTGGAACCTTCTTGTTATAGAAATTACATTCATTTACACGATGAGGAGGAAAGTAAAGACACGAAGTAAAACGGCTAAATACACTCGCTAATCTGTTGTTGTTTTTATCTGAACTTACAGATTATTTCTTTATTTCTACGCTACATTTATAATATATGTTTTGTGTAGATTATATTGACTCGTGACTCGACTCGGACTCGTATTTTGTGACTTGTGAACCACTCTGGTAGGCAGTAGAGCAGGACAAATCAATAGGTTTTTAGACAGACCCTGTATATTTATGACTACAGGCCACGTCTTCAACTATAGTAGACAAGGAGTAATTATGAGACAGTAAGAGAAGGAGGAAGATAACCATTTTCACTCAAAAATTCTGAAGCTGACTGTAGATCCCATCAGGTGAACAAAAAAAACATACCAAACAACCTGCAATAACAAAAACAAAGTGGAATAAAAAGATAGAAGGCTTTTCTTCTGATCGTTACGTGCACAGCGTCCTTTTTCCAGCGGACGCCTTGTCGTCTTTAAGTAACTCGCTTTGACCTGGGGGGGGGAGAGAGTAATAAATTAGATGCTGTGAACTGTCCTGCAGTTGTGATGAGTTGGATGGGCTTGCAGAAGGACAGGATACAGGATGCATATCAAAGTACAGTACGGTTGTGGGAATACGAGGAGACGAAGAGAAAACCTGACCTACGAGGATTTACAATCAAACCAAAAAGCAAAGAACACGTTATACGTTCGTAACCTCCACGTCGCCACCTACGACTCCTCAACTAGTCCTGGTTTGCAGGCAATAAATGCCTTATCCAAATATTCACCCCTCTCGAACCTTTTCACATGTTATAGGAGCTTGTCCCAGTTTTGCTTTTACAAAAGAAATAAAATTGTACCAGTTTTTGCTTATGGAGGAAGATGATCACCACTGAGCAAATGTACGAGACTGCCAGAACATAAAAAGAGCTGCTGAACCACATTAAGTCCAGGAAGTTGTTGGGCGTGTGATGATGCACCTTTAATAAGACATTGTTTTGACAGGACTTGTGAGGACGAGGAAGACCTTGCATTATCAGACAACCATCACAAAGCAACGGCAGTGAGTTCCGAAAGGCCATTGGATCTGTGTGAATACCTAGATCAGACACTAGACACTTGTACAGGGCAAGCTGTAGCCTAGTGGTTAAAGTACTGGGCTAATAATCAGAAGGTTGCTGGTTCAAGCCCCACCACTGCCATATTGTTGCTGTAGGGCCCCTGAGCAAGGCCCTTAACCCATAATTGCTCAGACTGTATACTGTAATTGTAATGTAAGTCGCTTTGGATAAAGGCGTCTGCTAATATGTGGACACCAGTCCATGAGCTTGCTTGACATCACATTCCAAAACCATGGGAACTGATATAGATTCGACCGCCCCCTTGCGATGAATAATGGTCTCCAATCTTCTTAGAAGGCTTTTTATGTAATTTTGGAGTGTCTGTGGGTATCTGTGCTGAATTCATCAGCATTAGTGAGGTCAGACATCAATGTTGGACGTAAGGCTTGGATCACAATTGATGTTCCAATTTATCCAAAAGGTGTTCATGTCTTTACAGGGCAGTGGTAGCTCAGTGGTTAAGATACTGGACTAGTAATCATAAGGTTGCCGGATCAAGCCCCCACCACCTGAGCAAGGTTCTTAACCCTCAATTGCTCAAACTGTATTCAGTCTTAATTGTAAGTCGCTTTGGATAAAAGCAACTGCTAAATGCTGCAGACCCTGCTTTGTGCACACATGTAGGCCATGTGTGTGCGCAGCTTTGCAGAGCAGCTTGAGCCCCTCGTACACCTTGAGAAAATTGACCCCAAAAGGCTCATGTAGGGCTTAAGAACCCTCTGGACTGAAGTGAAGCAAGCTTGATGAAGTCTGCATGTAATGTGTTGCAAGATGGATCACTTGTAAATTTCCAAAGACTATCTGTATCATTAGCAGGCATGGTAACAGACTCAGAAATGCCTTGATTTCATTGTTTAATATATACAGTACAGGCCAAAAGTTTGGACACACCAGTCAAAGGTTTGGACACACCTTCTCTTCAGTGTTTTTTCTTGATTATTTTTATTTTCTACATTGTAGATTAATACTGAAGACGGCCAAAATATGAAGAATTATGTAGTGAACCAAAAAGTGTTAAACAAACCAGAATATGTTTTATATTTTACCAACTCTACCTCTGCACAACCCAACTGATGGTCTCAAACACATTAAAAAAGGAACAAATTCCAAAAATTCACTCTAGACAAGGCGCAAACATTCATTGAAAACCGTTCCAGGTGGAGACCTAATAAAGCTGGTTGAGAAAATTTCAGAGTGTGCAAATCTGTCATTAAAGCAAAAGATGCTACTTTGAAGAATCTAAAATATAAAACATATTCTGGTTTGTTTAACACTTTTTTGTTTACTACATAATTCCATATGTGTTCCTTCATAGTTTGGATGTCTTTAGTATTAATCTACAATGTAGAAAATTTAAAAAAATTAAGAAAAACCACAGGAATGAGAAGGTGTGTCCAAACTTTTGGCCTGTACTGTACATATACAGCATTTAGCAGACGCTTTTATCCAAAGCGACTTACACGATGAGCAATTGAGGGTTAAGGGCCTTGCTCAGGGACCCAACAGTGGCAACTTGGTGGTGGCGGGGCTTGAACCGTCAACCTTCTGTTTACTAGTCCAGTACCTTAACCAATATCAGATGCATCAGTGGATCTGATCTAAAATGTCTAATTTAATACAGATCCGGTGTTTTAGGCTTGTATTACTCAAATCCCTAATGAGACACATTGAACTGGTGCAGTTGTAGCCTAGTGGTTAAGGTACTGGACTAGTAATCAGAAGGTTGCAGGTTCAAGCCCCACCACTGCCAGGTTGCCACTGTTGGGCCCTTGAGCAAGGCCCCTCACCCTCAATTGCTTAGATTGTATACTGTCACTTTGGATGAAAGCGTCCTGCTAAATGCCGAAAATGTAAATGTAAATGTGTGGCTAACACACCTGAACTTAATAACTAGAAGGGGTGTCCATATACTTTTGACCATATCATGTTTGTTACATCTCCAGACTGTAACACAACAAAAATGTGAAAAAGGTTGAAGAAGGGTGAATATTTCTGCAAGGCACTGTACCTACATTAGGAAGGTACCAAAAGCTGGAGATCCGCTCCGTCCGTCTGAACAACTTCCACACGCGCTCGTTCCTACGTCTTCATTACTCGTCCCGATTCATGATTTTATTTAATTAGCCCAACCAGAAGCTGACCTGAGAGACTCTGCAGTCGAACAATGGATTCAGATCCATCACTGAATGCACAACCAAGCAAACGGCATCAAAGGGAAATGCCCAAAAACGAGATACTTTCATGTTTCATCCAATCTAATCAACTTGTGTAACCATCTAACCAACATCTCCCGGTGGATGGAACTACATCGAATCAGAACTAAAACAGGGGCTCTTTTCCAAAAGTAGGTACTCTTTACTGACTTTGCATATTCAGTAGTTGATATTAGCATCTCTCCCTTATTGCATTTGTCGATACTGTCCCAATAATTGTTTTTGCTGTCCAGCAACAAAGCACATACCGTAGGCTTCCTGCCGCTGATAAATATCGCTTACGTGTACTATTTCTTTGGTGTGAGGAGCATATTTCGGCTGGAGAAACAAACTCTCGGCGGCGCTGGGATCTCAGGGTCTGGGCGGGGGCCGGGCCGGGGGCGGGCCCGGTGCGGTAGGCGGAGCCCGGGCGGGAGGAGGTCCCGGGATTTGGGCTCCTTTGGGAGGTGAACACTGAGGAGGTGGACTCATGGGGGGCGGGGCCATGCAATACTCCGACGGAGGTGGGGGCGGCTTCTGGGCGCTGGGTGGGTTCTTGGCTGCCTCCTCTTTCACCCTGGTGAAGTTGATGCACCGACCCTGAGGAAGGAAAAAGAAAGAGATGAGGTTAACGCAGTACCCGCTAGTGGATTGGGACACAGCCATAGACGCCTGTAGGTGGGTAGCACTGTCGCCTGAGAGCAAGAAGGTCCTGGGTTCGATTCCCTGGTGGAGCGGTCCGGGTCCTTTCTGTGTGGGGTTTGCATGTTCTCCCCGTGTCTGTGTGGGTTTCCTCCCACAGACCATAGACATGCAGTCACTGCCCTGAGTTTGTGTGTGTGCACTGTCATGGACTGGCGACCAGTTTGGGGTGTTTCCTACCTTTCGCCCAGTGAACTGGACCCACTGTGACCCTGAACTGGAAACACCGGTGGCAAAACAGACTATTGTCATTTTGATTTCCCTTCGTATCCCTGACTGATGTAAATAACAAGATCCACATCTGATTGGCTGAGACTTAATTACATAAAGGTATTAGGGTGCCTGCGGTAGCTGGTGAACTTACCCCGGGTTCTCAGCGAAGCAGGCGTTACAGACCCACTAAAACTAAGGCCTTAAATAAGAGGCCTGGTAATTAGGGCTGACGACCCGCAGCTGCAGCTGGCTTATTTAAGTGCAGCAGTAGTGCAGCAGCGGGCGTCGCACCTTTGGTTTTTTTTCCGACATGGCAGCGGTGTCCTCTCTCTTTTTAGGGTCAGTTGGTTACCCCGGGCGGTGAAAGATCGGTCGGGTGTGTAGACTGCAAGGTCGAGGTTGGCCTGCTCCGAGTGTCAGCGATTCCCACCGGCAGGCGAGGCCAATTCTAGAGTTCCCTGTTCGCGCTGCGCGAGATCAGGGACTTACTTCTGAACCATTTCGTGGTTTTGTTTGGATACAAGCCAGCGCTTCATAGCAGCTTGGCGCTTCGTACCTCTTAACTTTTCAGTGGTGTAAGGTGAGCGCAACCGCCTCGCAAGCAAGCGACCGGGGTTCGCGGCTCGCCTTCGTGTTTTTTTTTTTGCATTTCCCCCTTTCGTTCCAGTTGCCAGTGGCATCAATCGGGGTTCTGCCGATTTGTTTTTTGTTTCCTGTTTTCATTCTTTTGAGTGTTTGATTTATATTTTTTGTTTAATAAATATTATTTACACTGCATTTTGAGTCCTCCTCCTTTCCGCATAACAAAAGATGCCATTAGTCAAAACTTTAAACCAAGGGGTGCCCAGATGGCACAGCAGGATGATCCGCTAGCACACCAGCGCTGAGATCCTGAACTCCCAGATTCGAGGGCTGGGCGCCCTCTAGCATTCACATTTTCAGTATTTAACAGACGCTTTTATCCAAAGCGACTTACAGTACTGTGACAGTACATTATCTGAGCAATTGAAGGTTAAGGGCCTCGCTCCAGGGTCCAACAGACGCAACCTGGCAGTGGTGGGGCTTGAACCTGCGAGCTTTTGATTACCAGTCCAGTACCTTAACCACTAGGCTACAACTGCTCTGTTTTTCCACCGGTGTTTCCAGTTCAGGGTCACAGTGGGTCCAGTTCACTGGGCGAAAGGTAGGAAACACCCCAGACTGGTCGCCAGTCCATCACAGGGCGGGCACACATACACACTCAGGGTGTCGATGACTGCATGTCTTCGGTCTGTGGGAGGAAACCCACACAGACACGGGGAGAACATGCAAACTCCACACAGAAAGGACCCGGACCGCTCCACCTGGGAATCGAACCCAGGACCTTCTTGCTCTCATTAAATCTGCGTGTTGTTTTCAGTTTTTGCGCCCGGTATCTTACAGGCGTCTAAGGCTGTGTCCCAATCAGAGGTGGCAGAACTACACAAGTTCCTTACTTAAGTAAAAGTACTAGTAATCTGGTAGAATAATTACTCAAGTAAAAGTTAAAGTATGCATAATTTTTGTACTAGCAGACACTATTGGAGCAGGCAAAAATTGGCTTCCAGTCTGCTAGGTAGGAAAAGACCGGACTTAGGGGCGGGGGTTATCAACCCCGTGTAAGGGGGCGTGACGCGAAGCCGACCTCACACACAAATCTACTGAAGTACGGGTGAATAAGCAGGGATCGGTGGACTGCACACACACGGGAGGGAGTGTGTGTCAGGCGAATATATAAACCCTCCTTGGATGCCGCCTGCAGCAGCGGATTGGCTACGCCAAATTAGGAAAAAAAGGGTTTAAAATGCATAAAAAGTAGCGCCGTTCTCAATAAAATTATTGGCAACATTAATGTCCCTCTAAATGTCCTGTTGACACTCTTACTAAACACGTTTGGGATGTTTCGGAACGCTGACTGTAAGCCAGGCCTTTTTGTACAACACTAGTGCCCGTCCTCATAATTTTTTCCACCTGCATGAGCACAAATTCCCACAGACCGTCGCAGTGGTTTTAAAAAGGCACATCTTATGAGCTCATGGTCTGGTGTCCACATATTTTTGGCCACATCGAGCCGTACATTCAGACATTCATGCGCCCACGAAGCCTCAGTAAAGTTTTGGATGTTTGATGAGCCTTCTGGGTAAAGCAGGAGCTACATATGACTTCATCTCCTCGCCGGTCTGTCGGAGTGTGTGTGTGAGTGAGACTGAGAGTGTGTGTGTGTGTGTGTGTGTGTGTGTGTGTGTGTGTGTGTGTGTGTGTGAGTGAGTGTGTGTGTCTAATTAGAGGGTTGACGCCCCGCCCACTGCCCTTCACGTCAGAACTGGGTTATGGAACGCAGATTAGAAAAACAGACGGGTGGAAGATCATGACATAATACAGGGCCAACACACACACACACACACACACACACACACAAGCACGTGAAAAAGTATCTTCATGTGCACAACTTGCACGTCCATCTCTTTGTGAGATCTATCAGTATGGTACAAACCTAGAAACGCAGAACAGACCATTTTGAAGCACATGGACACACCTTAGTTCCTAGAAGCTTAGTTCTGACCGTCATTAAGAAGGGAAACAATTATAAACCTACAGCCACGCTGCCTAGGTCAGGCCACCTCTCTAAACTCTTAGAAGGGCTACTGTGATAATAAACTGTCATCCTGGCAACCTTAATGGGAAAAAATGACAAACATCACTCAGAAGACTTTAGTTAGAACTGCCATGAGGTCATGAGGTCCAGTGCAAGTACTGATACACGAAATGGCCAAAACTATGTGGACACCTGAGTCCAAGTCACCTTGGAGGTGTTCAGTTGGGTGGACGTCTGGATTCTGTGCAGGCCATTGGAGTTTCTTGACTCCAGTTTAAACAACTCATCAAACTATCTCTTAATGGACCTCCCCAAACTGTTGCCACGTAGTTAGAAGAACACATTTCATACACTGGTATTAACACTTGTGGCTGAAAGACTGAGATAAAGCTACCAAACTGAGATAAAGTTCCCAACAACTGAGATAAAGTTACCAAAGCTGAGATAGATCAAGTTATCAAAATTGAGATAAAGCTACTAAAACTGAGATAAATTTACTCAAATTGAAATAAAGTTACAAAAACTGAGATAGTTACTGAAATTGAGATAAAGTTACCAAAACTGAGATAGAAAGTTACAAAAAACTGAGATATAAAACCAAGATGGATAAAGTTACCAAAATTGAGAGTTACCAAAACTGAGATAGAAAAAGCCACCAAAACTGAGATAAAGTTACCAATGCTGAGATAAAGTTACTAAAATTGAGATAAAGTTACTAAAATTGAGAGTTACTAAAATTGAGATAAAGTTACTAAAATTGAGATAGTTACTACAACTAAGATAAAGTTACTAAAATTGAGATAAAGTTACTAAAACTGAGATAGAAAAAGCCACCAAAACTGAGATAAAGTTACCTAAAACTGAGATAAAGTTACCTAAAACTGAGATAAAGTTACCTAAAACTGAGATAAAGTTACCAAAGCTGAGATAAAGTTACTAAAATTGAGATAAAGTTACTAAAATTGAGATAAAGTTACTAAAACTGAGATAGATAAAGTTATTGAGATAAAGATACTAGACGTTGTTGCTCAGTGAGTCAGTGAAATGCGTCTGGATTTTATGATATGGAAATGAAGAACAGTCTGAAACTTTGATGAGAACGTCCCCTCGCCTCTGAGGAGATCTCTGTGAATGGTGCCATTATGGCTGGTTGCTATGGTGACCCGTATGGCCAAAAAACACCATCAAATACGGCAATAAAAACAGAAGAAGTTCAGTCCTGCCCTACAAACCCAGTCATTGTTAACAGTCAGTGCCAGAAGTTTTTTGGGACCTTGATAATGACGAGGGGAACCAGTCAGATTTAAACTCCATGTGTATTAATATAGAGTTTCCCGATTGTAACAGACTCTGATTATCTAAGAGGGCGTTCTGCAGCAGGATACTCGAGTTCCTCCACAACTCGTTGAACCGTGACTTTATGAACCTTTGTGCAAAACAGTATCAATGGAACTTCTTTAATCTATTACATCATTTATTGGAAGATCCAAATACAAGCTACAAGAACTAAAAAGCTCTCAAAACATCACAGAACCTGACAGAACCTGTTCCAGAGTTCCAGTAGCATCTTCAATCTTAAAGCCTCCAAAATCATTCGTTTACATGGAGGTGAACGTTCCTGTCTTCAGCAAATTATGAGTCCGGTTGATTTTTTCTTTCTGTATTTTTGGTTTTTTAAAAAGGAAGATTAGTCTCATTAGACTTTTGGTTTTATTGGTTTTGCTTTAGAGATAAAGTGAGATAGATAAAGTTACCAAAACTGAGAAATAAAACAGATAAAGTTACCAAAACTGAGATATATAGTTACTAAAACTGAGATATAAAACTTATATAAAGTTACCAAACCTGAGATAGATAAAGATACCAAAACTGAGAAATAAAACTGAGATAAAGTTGCCAAACCTGAGACAGATCAAGTTATCAAAATTAGATAAAGTTACTAAAACAGAGATGAAGTTACCAAAAACAGATAAAGTTACCAAAGCTGAGATAGATCAAGTTATCGAAATTTAGATAAAGTTACTAAAACAGAGATAAAGTTACCAAAATGAAGATAGAAAGTTGCCAAAACTGAAATAAAGATAGGTAGTTACCAAAACTGAGATATAAAACTGAGATAGAAATAGTTACCAAACCTGAGATAAAGTTACCAAAACTAAAACAGATAAAGTTACCAAAACTGAGATAGAAAAAGCTACTAAAACTAAAATACAACTGATATAAAGTGACCAAACCTGAGATAAAGTTACCAAAACTAACAAAGTTACCAGACCTGAGATAAAACTAACATATTGTTACCGAAACTGAGATAAAGTTACCAAAACTGAGATAAAGTTACCAAAACTGAGATAGATAAAATATAATCATTTGTTGTGATTTTCTTTGTTAACTTGATACGTTTTTCCTCTACACGACTGAACCTTAAATGTTAGTGACTCCATTTACCCCCTGAGCAACCTCGGGTGGTAACACTAACATCCTCCTCACTGTGCACAGAGCAGAATAAACAAGCAAACATCTCTCGGCAGGTTCATCACAGCTCTGGTCTTTGAGCTTCTTAATTATTAACCACGCCCATTAGTTCACATTTAGTTAATAAGACCAGGAATTCACATCATAACCAAAACCAAACAAACTAAACTACAGAGATAGTAGCTGATAGAACTTAATATGAATATGTGACAGCATCAAGACTCGGGGTCTCAAATCCAAGTCTGAGACTCACTGCCTTAAAAAGTGTACAATATAACCCTCATTCTTCAAGACTTCTAATGAAGCGAGTAAAATGTTCGAGAGGAAGATGCAGAACAAGAACTTGTGCACTCTAACTTTCTAAAGGTAACTGGAGCCAGGAAACGATGCTGATGTCATTTGTTTTTCATACATAAAACATTAAAACAGCTTTTAATCTAGTCACTGACCACAGAGCTTACCACGGTATTACACCAAAGGGCAGAGATGATTCTTTCCGGAAAAATCTATAAAAAATACATTTACGCCTGAATTGTGGTTCAATCTTCATCCAGGAAAGATCTGCTGATGCCAAGCATGCCAGTATGCCAAAGTACCTTGGACAAAAATGTGGTTACGCATGAAGCTTTTTTAAAAGCTTGTAGGCCACGTCTGGGTTGGTGTATGAATGCATGGCAGTTGGAGGTCCGAGGTGGTACTGGGGCTTGATGATATGTGTTGTTGCTTGAGGAGGTAGCTGAGGAGGTTCCAGACATGCTGGATGGAGACAGAGGACCAGGAGCGGAAAGCCAAATGGCAATTTGCTCATAAATTTAGTCCTGAATTGTGGGCCAATCTTCATCCAAGAAAGGTCTGCAGATGTCAAGATTGCCAACACGCCACAGAACCTCAGAAGAAAAACTGTAGAAATGCTTGAAGCATGAAAAGCTTGTTGGTCATATTGGGTTGATGTATGAATGCGTGGTTGTTGGAGGTCTGAGGTGGTACTGGGATTCAGTGATAGTCTGTTGTTGCTTGGTGTTGTGTTTTTGGTTGGTTGGTAGCTTGAGTGGAATGCCAGAAGGGAAGAAGCTGGAGACAGGTGGAGTCAGGACTACTTTACAGTGGGCACCGGAAGGTCAAGGTTTAAGACCATACCAACGCCAAGCTGCCACTGTTGTTTCGTAAGCAAGACTTGATTGCCTGGCTTGTGCACATGGAAGACAAACTCAGGGAGTTCTCTACTCTGCCTAGAAGTTGATGTCCAGGAAAGATCACGGCACCAACATTTTTAACCCCATTTATGCAAGAAACCAAGGGTGACATCTGTCAAACATCTCTGAATACCACAGGGTATCACAGAAAACCCCCCATGGTCTCCAATAAAATACTGTCATAACATAAAATGATCAGGAGAACATCAGGGTAAGAAACAGGGTCGTCTTTACTTTTTGACTTTAAAATAAACAAAATGTGGAATTTTAGCATGCAGCTTTATTTAGTAGATGTTTAACAGTTTGGATTGTTTGGTGTTGAGTCTGTAAATGATCTGCATACTTACATGATCTCCAGGTTGTGGTCTCATAAGTGAAACTTGGTCATAACCACGGCGGAACAGAGCCCAGATCGCGTCCAGTTTACCCTGATCATGAGAAAAAAACAAACAAATTGTAATTGGATGATAGGAATACATAAACTAGACACTAGTTTCACCACTGAGATCTTAAGGTTCGAAACCCAGGCAGTGCTGTCGATTTGGCTGGACATTCCAAAAGCATAATCGGCTGTGCCTGAGGGAGAGTGGTCAACTGGATTTAATGGCCACTGTGCATCTATGATCTGCAGCGTGCTTAGCTTGGTTCTCTATGCAAAAGTCTCAGCTTTCCTCTGTTAGCGTGGGGGGTGGTGCAAGCGGCTCTAATAATAATATTAATCTAAAAATAATACATTTATTACTATTATTGTTGATAAACATAACAAAGATAGTTAATTAATATAGTATTATTATTAATAAAAATAAATATAATAATCGTAAAAATATAATGCTAATAACAATAAAATAACAATACATTTTTTACTAAAATGAATAATTATATAACTCTAATAATAATAATATAAAAATGACAAATTTATTATTAACATATGGAATAATAGTAAATATAATAATAATAATAATAATAATAATAATAAAAATAATAAAATAATGTTTTAATACAATAAATAAATATATAACTAATAACAATAATAATAAGAAAACATCAATTTATTATTGTTATTGTTGATAAATATAATAATGATAATTAATAAATATAGTATTCATAATAATAATAATGATAACAATAACACATATAATAATCATAACAATATAATGATAGTAATAATAAAATGACATTTTTTTAAAATGAACAATTATATAACTCTAATAATAATAATATAAAAAAATACATTTATTAATAAATAATAATTCATAAATAAAGTATTAAGTTAATAATTATATAATTCCAATATAATACAAAAAAACTGTAATTTATTACTGTTATTGTTGATAAATATAATAATAACAATATAGTATAATAATAATAATAATAATAATAATAAACATTAGAATCATAATGAATATAATGATAATAATAATCATAAAATAACTACATTTTTATTTTAAATGAGTAATTATATAACTCTAATAATAATATAAACATAAAACATTTATTAATAATATATGGAATAATAATAGATTTAGTATAATAATAATAATTAAAATTACTATAATAATAATAATAATAAAATAACAATACAATTTTAATAAACTTAATAATTATATAACTCTAATAATAATAATAATAATAATAATAATAATATAAAAACCATGAATTTATTATTGTTATTGTTGATAAATATAATAATAATAATGAATCAATATAATAATAACAATAATAAATATAAAAATCATAACAATGTAATTATAATAATAATAAAATAATATTTTATATTAAAATGAATAATTATATAACTCTAATAATACAAATATAATATAAATATATTACATTTATTATAAATATATGGAATAATAATACATTTAGTATAATAATAATAATAATAATGATTGAATATAATGATAATAATAAAATTATACAATTTCTAACAATTAATAACTATATAACTAATACAATATTAATATAAAATTTATCATTATTATTATTATATGTAATAATAACAATAATAGTAAATATATAGTATTACTACTAATAATGATAATAATACATCTAATAATATATATTATTAATAATAATAATAAAGTATTTTGTATGTAAAATTATAAATCATAAAAATGAATTAAAAATAAATGTTGAGAGCTCTTTACCCGTATGGGCGAGTACCACTTCCTGTTCTGGGGTAAGTTCTTGTTTCCAGATTTTTTAGGCTTGGGTTCGAAGGGTTCAAACTCCTGCTCAGGCATTTTCACCACTGCATTTTTGGGTTTCTCCAGCTTGGCCCCCTCTTCAGTGGAACCTTTGCCCCCCCAGCGGACCTGAAGATTAGCGGTTACACAGAAGCACAGACGTTACTAACGAATCTCGCTAACGGAACTCTGTTAATGCAGATTAATATTAATATTATTATTGTTAATCAGCAGCTTCACGTCTTCACTCACCTCCATCCTCTTGATTCCTCCCACGCCGCGTCCTCCGTAGTACGAGGCGTCCACTGTGGGCCATTTCTTCTTCGGCATCCCGTCCTCGTCATCGGACTCCTGACAGACGGAAACACGTCAGCAACATTAGCGATCTGATATTATGCTTCTTTGCCCATTCTGTGCAAAGGATTGTCCTACAATTAATCATTCTTGGATGCCCAAATGCCTGTCAGTGGCCTGTCCCTACCTGCACCCGTCTGTGGGTACTCCAGGGGGTACTTGGAGACACTTCAATCTGTTGTCTGGACATAACAATGGTCATACACCGATCAGCCATAACACTAAAACCACCTCCTTGTTTCTACACTCACTGTCCATGTTATCAGCTCCACTTGCCATATAGAAGCACTTTGTAGTTCTACAATTACTGACTGTAGTCCATCTGTTTCTCTGCATGCTTTGTTAGCCCCCTTTCACCCTGTTCTTCAATGGTCAGGACCCCCACAGAGCAGGTATTATTTAGGTGGTCCACTCTATTAGACACTCCTAACTAGTAGGTCCACCGTATAGATGTAAAGTCTATTCACAGTCCAGCAGTGACAGTGAGGTGTTTAAAAACTCCAGCAGCACTGCTGTGTCTGATCCACTCATACCAGCACAACACACACTAACACACCACCACCATGTCAGTGTCACTGCAGTGCTGAGAATCATCCACCACCTAAAAAATACCTGCTCTGTGGGGGTCCTGACCATTGAAGAACAGGGTGAAAGGGGGTAACAAAGCATGCAGAGAAACAGATGGACTACAGTCAGTAATTGTAGAACTACAAAGTGCTTCTATATGGTAAGTGGAGCTGATTAAATGGACAGTGAGTGTAGAAACGAGGAGGTGGTTTTAATGTTATGGCTGATCGGTGTATGTGCAGCATTCATGTGTCCTATGAGAAACTACTGCACCCATCAGCCCAACATTTTTCATGTTCACATTTACATAGACGCATGTCACGTCCTCCTACACTCCTGAGAAGAAGGCGTGTCTAAATTCTTAGATCCCCTAAAATGCTCCTACTGAGGCGCCTTAATTCTGAGTGACGATCTGACTGAATAACGAGGGAGCGTCTGACAAATGACAAACATTAATGAAGAACCAAAAAAGATGTATGGATTGTGTATACTAACACAAAGGAGCTGAGAAGTAAGAAATATGACGTACTGGTTGAGGTGGTGGAGGTGGAGGAGGCTCTCTGATGACCTGTAGGAACAAATTAAAGGTGAAGCCCAGCACATTTAGAGAGAATACAGAACTGCTCCCAGGAATCCAGAACTCTGGCCTGGGCAGCACAAGATCTTTTGGTCCTGACAGAATAAATGATTAGAAGCGTTAATTTGAGGACATTAATGAGGTGGAGACTTACTACGGTGCAGCACAGTGGCCAGAACCACCACATGAACAACAGCGCCAGCAACAGGAACAGAACCAGCAGGGTGATCAGAAGAATGGTGCCGTCAAACTGTCGGAGGAAGATGAGAAAACAAAAGTGTCACTCTCACGTTACGGAAGGAAAATTCTAACGACGCTATACGGCCAGAATGATGCGGTTACACGTCCTGGTTATTCTAGCATGACTATTACTGCTGTGCACAGAGCGAGCGCTGAATGATGTGGCTTGATGGATTTGGTGTGGAGGAACCTGCACAGACCCTTGACCTAACAAGCCATCCTCCAACATCCTGTAAATAACCTTTATCAGAAAAGTGGAGGCTCCAACTCCCATAGTTTTGGAATGGTATGTCCGCAAAGCCCAAAGTCAGGTGTCCACATACTAATGACCATCCAAATAAGAGATGGGCATAAAAGCTGTGCCCAGTTTAAATTTTTAGAATCATTAGTCGGTAAACAATAATTGGTTCCTCTCAGTCAGACTAAAAGATCTACAGGGGAATAAGTGGAAGTTTAGTTTTATCCAACATTCAGACCGGCAGCAATTTATCGCCTCTTGTCGCCCAAATAGCTGATCGCCCTGTGTTCACACCGGAAGCATCATTATCATCCTGTGTTCACACCTGAAGCATCATCATCATCATCCTGTGTTCACACCGGAAGCATCATCATCATCATCATCATCCTGTGTTCACATCGGAAGCATCATCATCATCATCATCATCCTGTGTTCACATCGGAAGCATCATCATCATCATCATCATCCTGTGTTCACACCAGAAGCATCATCATCATCATCATCATCCTGTGTTCACACCAGAAGCATCATCATCATCATCCTGTGTTCACACCGGAAGCATCATCATCAAAAATCTTAATAAAATCCTGGATGGAAAATGCTCGTCTATAAATCTCATCCCTGTGTAGTCCATCACTGCCTGTATGGTCAACATGAGAAGAAAACTGTGTTTGTTCTTTGTGATGGAAGTCTGACTCTGTGACAGTGATTTTCTCTTCATCTCTAGTAGGAACAATTATCTAGGAACCAAAAACGGAGCGTAGCGTCTCACGGTGGTGGAGATAAAGCACACAGCGCTCTGCTTAACACATAACTCCTATCGGGAATCACCCGATTGTTTTCCTAATTTGCATAGTCATGTCTCAGACTCCGCCCACTTTTCCCATGTTCGCTCTGACTCCTGTCCCTAAAAATCGCAGCTCTAACTATAAATGAATGACAGTGTATTGACGCTTCTGGTGTGAACGCAGAACGATGAGCGATCAGCAAATCGGGCGACAAGAGGCGAATAATCGCTGCCGGTCTGAACGTACAGTAAGAGTGTGAATGCAGAGAGAGCAAAGAGAGAGAAAAAAAGACTCACTTGGAGGGAAAGAGACCCCACGGGCAAAACCCAGAGAGAAGAGGAGGGTCTGGAAACGAAAAGAGAAAAAGAACAAAGTAGGAAAGTGGAAATTAAAGGGAAAAGCTGATTACATAAAGATTAATAATTCTATTTTCATTTATTCCTTTAGAGGAAACTCTCCGAGTTTGAATCTCGGGTGTGCTACCGGTCAGCTGGATGCCCCCTAGTGGGCACAGTTGGCAGTGCCTGCAGCAGACGAAATCGGCCACTAGTCCGCTGGGTGGGAAAAGACGGGACTAAAAAGTGGTAGTAGTAGCCCGAGGCGCAGAAGATCAGCGCGTGACTCTCTGAATGCGGATCCACCGAAGTACAGGCGAATAAGAAGGGGGTCGGTGGAGCGCACATGTGTCAGGAGAATATACCCTCCTCGTACATCATCAGGGTCTCCAGCAGAGGAAGAGGAACCGGCTACGACTAAACTGGGAGAAAATGGGAGGAAATGCAGAAATAAAACATGCATTTCCTCTCTGCTAGTGTGTGTGTGTGTTTGTGTTGTACTCACACACTCGGTGGTGGTGATGTGTACCGAGCTGGTGATGAACGACAGACCTTCATTCATGCTCACTTGGAGGTAAACCACCCTGAAACAGACAGAAGACAGAGAACAAAAATGGGTTTACATTTATTAGCACATTCATTTTAAACTTTATTAATTAGGTCTACTATCGCTATGGCCTTAAAATAATAGAAATAATAACTGGCCCCTTTATTAGGAACACCAGTACAGCTGTATCTGTCACTGAATGTGGCAGCCTTGAGTGCATGTGGACTCGGATATATCCAATTTATGCAAAAAAAGAAGAACAAGGTAGCTATATTCCTGCAGTCACACTCCAAAATCTCATTTTTGGGAAAGATTTAGCTTGTTGCTTTGGAATAGGATGTCCAGTCAGCTCATGAACAGGTTGTTTTCACAAACCTTCGATGGCTGAAGTAGACAGAGTTACATTTTAATCTCTTGATACTTTACGAAGTCCATGACATGATTTTTTATTTAGGATTTTAAAAACATTAAGGTTTTAAGTGCACGTAACTTAGTGACCTTTCCTGTGGTGATTTTACAACATTTACATCAATGGCATTTAGCTGACTGGACAACAGACTGTATCGTTCCCAAAGTAATGAGCTTTTTACAAGATTTTGTACTGTGTCTGCATGAATTTGTGCCCATTAACCCCCAAACAAACCTCAAATGTTTGTGTGAGACAGTGGTAGCCTGGTGGGTGGAGCTTTGGGTTATCAATCGGAAGACTGTCGGTTCAAATCCAGCCTCTGCTATGCAAGAACTGTTGGACCCTTGAGCAAAGCCCTTAACCCTGTCTGCTCCGGGCTGCGTTCTGACCCCATAAAGGAGGCGGCACGGTGGCTCGGTGGGTAGCGCAGTCGCCTCACAGCAAGAAGGTCCTGGGTTCGATCCCCAGGTGGGGCGGTCCGGGTCCTTTCTGTGCGGAGTTTGCATGTTCTCCCCGTGACTGTGTGGGTTTCCTCCCACCAGTGTTAATTTCGTTGACGAATGATTTTCGTCATAGTTTTCGTCAACGAACCTTTTTTTCATGACGAAAACGAGACGATGACTAAATAAAAACTACAAAAAAAGATAAAAACTATGACGAAATGAATCGACACTTTCGTCAACGAATAAAAACGAGACAAAAATGTTTGGCAGGGACGACATCCAATCAGAACCGATTTAGTTTTGTGGAAGGTAGGGACAAGTTAGAAAGAGATCCAATCAGAACTACTTTAGCATATGTGGAGGGGCGGGACAAGCCGGGTAGCCATCCAATCAGTACTAATCTTTTGCAGTACCGCGGCAGAGCCGTAGATAGAGATAGCTCTGTACCGCGGTAAGACCACACTCGCACAAGTTTGATCTAAACCCGGGAAGACCAGACTAGCCTGTGATCTGTTGTTACTCATGGAACTAGATTAACTCCACGATGTCAACAGGGAGAAAGAGGAGAGCCGATATATCTGGACACATTTCTCATTTGACGTCGTGAGAAACAGGACGATGTGTAAACCATGTGGGACGACGATCTCGGGTAAAAACACAACACATCTGAAACATCTGGCACCGCTGGCAGTATAATGGCAACATAATGTCACAGCTGCTTTTATGGTACCCAGTTTTATAAAGAATGTAATATGCAATTTGTTATAAACAATGAATATACTTTTCAGGCAGAGCAGGTCTACTGGTCATTAATATTTTGTTATTGTTCTGCTCAATAAGAAGCTCAGGTAAATAAAGATGTTTGAAATAAGTTAAATCTGTTTTTGTGTGTACTGCACATTCAAACATTAATATTATTCCATAACTGGTTAAAAATGTTTCATTTTGTGTAAGTGTATATCATGACTTAAATAATTTAAGGGAAGTGATAAAAAAGCATTTACATTTTACACCCTTTATATTTATTTTAGGGCGGCACGGTGGCTAAGTGGGTAACACTGTCGCCTCACAGCAAGAAGGTCCTGGGTTCGAACCCCAGGTGGGGCGGTCCGGGTCCTTTCTGTGTGGAGTTTGCATGTTCTCCTCGTGTCTGCGTGAGTTTCCTCCCACAGTCCAAAGACGTGCAAGTGAGGTGAATTGAAGATACTAAATTTGTCCATGACTGTGTTCGATATAAACTTGTGTAATGAGTAACTACCGTTCCTGTCATGAATGTAACCAAAGTGTAAAAACACGACGTTAAAATCCTAATAAACAAACAAATATGTATTTTAGTCGACTGAATCGACTGTAAATTTAGTCGACTATATTGTTATGATAATTAGTCGACTAAAACTAGACTAAAACTAAAACAATTCTGATGACTAAATTATGACTAAAACTAAATTACATTTTAGTCAAAAGACTATGACTAAAACTAAATCAAAATTTGCTGTCAAAATTAACACTGCCTCCCACAGTCCAAAAACATGCAGTCAGGTTAATTGGTGACAATGAATTGCCGTATAGGTGAATGGGTGTGTGTGTATGCCTTGCACCCATTGAAAAGCTGGGATAGGCTACAGCACCCCAACCCCCCCGGTCCTTCTTCTTCTAACAGTGGGAACTCGGCGGTGGTGGGGCTTGAACCAGTAAACTTCCGATCACTAGTCCAGCACTGATTATACTGTGTATGTACAGACGTTCAGTGACGACCGGATGAATCAGAATCATGAGACTGAATCAGATGGATCCTACTTCGGTCGGAGTTATATAACGTGGCGGTCGGGAGGAAGTGCTGGTGATTTAACATCTGTAAAGTCAGTGAGATAAAAGCAACAAGCCAGACGAAGACCAACTTTGATCAGAGACACTGTGGAGTGGAAAACAGGGTCTAGAGGGGGAAGAGGGGGGTCGCGTGAGATGACGAAACAGAAGGCAACAGGAGTGTTTACGTCCAAAAATGAAGAACGGAACGACTGTGGGCTCGAGCAAAAACAGGAAAAAATCCGGCCTGTTGATTGTGACCCCCCCCTAAAAAAAACCCAGACCTGAGCAAAAAGTGCTTATCTAAAAGAAAGATGATTAAATCGGAGACACTGAGATCTGAGGTAAATACGGAGGACGAGTCAGGATGTTTTTGAAGCCAAATTTAGCCAAGCAGAAAAAAGGGGGGAATGTAAAAAACAACTGTCTCCAAGCACAGAAAATCAAACCCAAACCTGCGAGTACGGCCAGCTCTGTTCTTTTTCTGTGACTGAAATAACATTAAAACCACCTACTTGTTTCTACACTCACCGTCCATTTTATCAACTTACCATATAGAAGGACTTTGTAGTTCTACAATTACTGACTGTACTCCATCTGTTTTTCTACATACTTTTTTAACCTCCCCACAGGACCACCAGTGACACTGACATGGTGGTGGTGTGTTAGTGTGTGTTGTGCTGGTATGAGTGGATCAGACACAGCAGCGCTGCTGGAGTTTTTAAACACCGTGTCCACTCACTGTCCACTCTATTAGACACTCCTACCTAGTCGGTCCACCTTGTAGATGTAAAGTCAGAGACGATCGCTCATCTATTGCTGCTGTTTGAGTCGGTCATCTTCTAGACCTTCATCAGTGGTCACAGGACGCTGCCCACGGGGCGCTGTTGGCTGGATATATTTGGTTGGTGGACTATTCTCAGTCCAGCAGTGACAGTGAGGTGTTTAAAAACTCCAGCAGCGCTGCTGTGTCTGATCCACTCATACCAGCACAACACACACTAACACACCACCACCATGTCAGTGTCACTGCAGTGCTGAGAATCATCCACCACCTAAATAATACCTGCTCTGTGGTGGTCCTGTGGGGGTCCTGACCATTGAAGAACAGGGTGAAAGGGGGTAACAAAGCATGCTGAGAAACAGATGGACTACAGTCAGTAATTGTAGAACTACAAAGTGCTTCTATATGGTAAGTGGAGCTGATAAAATGGACAGTGAGTGTAGAAACAATGTGGTCATAATGTTATGCCTAACTGGTGTATATTAATATGACAAGCTTTCTAACGCTTTAAAACATAAAGCTCCACTCCTGACCGAAGAGGGTCGTAACTAACACAGATCCCCTCTGATATCGCTTCTTTTCACCTGCACCAGACAGGTTCATATGTGCACGGAGAGTCACGCACTGATCCCCGTTATCCCTTGTCTCTGTGCAGCGCCATCGATCAGACAGCAGAGGTCGTAATTGCAGCAGTTATCAACAGATGCACCCTAGTCAGGGTCAAGGGGGCCGCAGACGCAGCAGACGCAATGCAGGAATTCTAAACAGGGCCCGAATAAATCCAACAACAGCGCACCCTTACACACGTACAGACATGTGCGATTAAGATTAGTAACTCCACCTAATGCATTTTTAGGAGGTGAGTCCACAAGGTAAGCACCCACGCTGCCAGAAGTGCCACTCTACACAAGACTTTCACAATGTCTTCTAGTGTGTGACCTGAGGGTCTTTAGGAAGCTTTGTGTACCACCAGGTGTGTGTGTACCACATAGACACATGGGTCAGGGGACCTGGGTTCGACTCTGATTTTCGGGCACTGTAGGTAGGGAGAATGCGCGTTCATCTGGGTACTATGGTGGCCAAAAACAAATATGTGTACAGGAGGAGTAGGAGGAATTACAATTTGATCCCGGCAAACATCTGAAGTGTGTAGGAAAGCCAAACTGGCCTCTTCTACTCACTTTCCGACTTCATCTATCACCGGAGCTGGACACAGCAGGTACGTGTCTTCTATATCGGCGGGTCGTTTATCTGACGGACAAAAAAAGCAGGAATGATTAGAAAATAACACCAAACATTTTCAAAAGTCATCTAAAATCCCCCATTAAAAACCTGATTACACCAGTAACCTGTGATGTGGACACATGGTCAGACTGAAACTGAAAGATTTTGACCAGTAGTGGTGAATGACTGAATTCTTATTTTGTGGAAGAATCATTCAAGATTTACAACTGTAAACTAGAGAGTGCATTTCCGGAGAAAATGCGAGTGTGATTGCCGTGTGCCGGTCGGGTGGGCGCGCGTATCCCAATGCTTTATCAAACTCGGGGTGTCATCAGTGGGCTTTAAGATTTAGAGTTGAAACGGCGTCGATATCTCGAACTTTCAAAAAATGAATAGAAGTGAATGGGACCAAAAACCGGGCGTGGCAGGTGGGCATGGGTTCCAATCCCCATGCTGTACCCAATTTGGGGTTACATCAGTAGGCTTTACGATTTAGAGTTGGAACGGCGTCGATATCTCGAACTTTCAAAAAATGAATGGAAGTGAATGGGACAAAAAACCGGGCGTGGCAGGTGGGCGTGGGTTCGAATCCCCATGCTGTACCCAGGTTGGGGTGTCATCAGTGGGCTTTACGATTTAGAGTTGGAACGGTGTTGATATCTCAAACTTTCAAAAAATGAATGGAAGTGAATGGGACCAAAAACCGGGCGTGGCAGGTGGGCATGGGTTCGAATGCCCATGCTGTACCCAAGTCGGGGTAACATCAGTGGGCTTTACGATATAGATTTGGAACGGCTTCGATATCTCGAACTTTCAAAAAATGAATGGAAGTGAATGGAGCCGAAAAACGGGCGTGGCAGGTGGGCGCGGATTCGAATCCCCATGCTGTACCTGAGTCGGGGTTACATCAGGGGGCTTTACGATACTGAGTTGGAACGACGTCGATATCTCGATCTTTCGAAAAATGAATGAAAGTGAATGGAGACGAAAAACGGGCGTGGCAGGTGGGCGCGGGTTCGAATCCCCATGCTGTACCCATGTCGGGGTTACATCAGTGGGCTTTAAGATACTGAGTTGGAACGACGTCGATATCTCGATCTTTCGAAAAATGAATGGAAGTGAATGGAGCCAAAAAACGGGCGTGGCAGGTGGGTGTGGGTTCGAATCCCCATGCTGTACCTGAGTCGGGGTTACATCAGTGGGCTTTACGATTTAGAGTTGGAACGGCCTTGATATCTCAAATTTTCAAAAAATGAATGGAAGTGAATGGAGCCGAAAAACGGGCGTGGCAGGTGGGTGTGGGTTTGAATCCCCATGCTGTACCCATGTCGAGGTGTCACCAGTGGGCTTTACGATTTAGAGTTGGAACGGCCTTGATATCTCAAATTTTCAAAAAATGAATGGAAGTGAATGGAGCCGAAAAACGGGCGTGGCAGGTGGGTGTGGGTTTGAATCCCCATGCTGTACCCATGTCGAGGTGTCACCAGTGGGCTTTACGAATTACTTTTGGAACGGCGTCAATATCTCGATCTTTCGAAAAATGAATGAAAGTGAATGGAGACGAAAAACGGGCGTGGCAGGTGGGCGCGGGTTCGAATCCCCATGCTGTACCCATGTCGGGGTTACATCAGTGGGCTTTAAGATACTGAGTTGGAACGACGTCGATATCTCGATCTTTCGAAAAATGAATGGAAGTGAATGGAGCCAAAAAACGGGCGTGGCAGGTGGGTGTGGGTTCGAATCCCCATGCTGTACCTGAGTCGGGGTTACATCAGTGGGCTTTACGATTTAGAGTTGGAACGGCCTTGATATCTCAAATTTTCAAAAAATGAATGGAAGTGAATGGAGCCGAAAAACGGGCGTGGCAGGTGGGTGTGGGTTTGAATCCCCATGCTGTACCCATGTCGGGGTGTCACCAGTGGGCTTTACGAATTACTTTTGGAACGGCGTCAATATCTCGAACTTTCAAAAAATGAATGGAAGTGAATGGAGCCGAAAAACGGGCGTGGCAGGTGGGTGTGGGTTCGAATCCCCATGCTGTACCCAAGTCGGGGTTACATCAGGGGGCTTTACGATTTAGAGTTGGAACGGCGTTGATATCTCGAACTTTAGAAAAATGAATGGAAGTGAATGGGGTTCTTATAGGTTAAATAAAGTTTGTACAAATAACCATTCAACAACCATTCAGAAAAAATGAATGGAAGTCAATGGGACCAAAAAACTGTAAAAAAGCGGGCGTGGCAGATGAACGGGCGGGCGGATCGAAATGCAAAAAACACAAAGTTATTTCAATAACGTGCCGGACGATTTAAAGTTGGAACGTCGTCGATATCTCAACATTTTTTCAAAAATGAATGGAAGTCTATGGGACAAAATTTCCGGAAAAACGGGCGTGGCGGGCGGACGGGCGGGCGGATCGAAAACCTGTATACAAGCGCTCTATTCCCGTATGGGCCGCACGATTTGCCGTTGGAACGGGGTCGATATCTCGAAAACTGCGGACGAAGAAAGCCGGACAAAAAACGGGCAGAATAATAATAATAATATGACTAACGGATAACAATAGTGTGCTTGCATTCTGCAATCACACTAATAATAAAAAGCACAAACAAAAAAGACATTTACACTTCCGATTTCAGCCTCTCTAAAGACAGTAAACCATGTTGAACCATCGTTAAGGATTTGTTTATTGTGTAGACTCCTTATCGCCTTTCCTCGATTCCTAATAGCTTCTTCCAGACTGTAGGAGTCATGATCTAGAAGCCTCCTACCCTCTAGTTCCTCCAAGCATATTTAGAGAAACTAGACGTCCCTAAACAAGTCCTAGGGATGAAGGACCCAGGAGCTGGGAATTCGAGGAGGCGTCAATAAGTGTTCTGAAATCTCTTGTATGGTCAACGCAGCCTACAGTCCTCCTACTGCTACTGGTTTCTGACATGAATTGAGGATCAAAGCTCTTTTCTTGTTGGGGTTCAGATGGAGTAATATTCTGCCCACCCCGAATATAGACAAAGGCGCAGAGCTTGGGGATTCTTGGTCTTAGAAACTTGTGGTGATCAGGGATGTTGGGTTGCTGTCGTTCTGCCTGTCTTGTCCGATCACTCAGGTTTGATGACGGTGGTGAAGGTGGGCGCTGACGTCCTGTGAAAGCCTTCATGACCTCGTTACCTGCTCGCTCTCCTTTGCAGTTATGCTGTAACAATCAGGGGGGTCGGAGTCTAAAGCTACTCTCTGCAGAACTGATATTTTACTCTTAATGATTCACATTTTAACTCCATCTTCTGGTGTTTTACCCCGAGGTTATAGACTGCACGTCCAGACCGCTGTGCCAACAATGCTGCTCCTGCTAGATGCGACGGGGACCTGGCTTGTCTGCACCAAAAACGTCAAGAACTCACTACAGACTTTATCACAGACAAATAAGGAAAAACTCACATTATTTTTTGCTAGTTATAACTTTCAGTCTAATTTAATTTTGTGTTTGTTTGATTTGTGTAAATCCTATTAGTAGGAGCCTAAGCGTACTTTCATATTAGTTGTTTATTTTATGTTTATTTTTATTTCTGAATTTAGCATTATATGATGATTTTGTTGTATTATTGATTATCTTGATTGGTGACATGTACAGTGTATCACAAAAGTGAGTACACCCCTCACATTTCTGCAGATATTTAAGTATATCTTTTCATGGGACAACACTGACAAAATTACACTTTGACACAATGAAAAGTAGTCTGTGTGCAGCTTATATAACAGTGTAAATTTATTCTTCCCTCAAAATAACTCAATATACAGCCATTAATGTCTAAACCACCGGCAACAAAAGTGAGTACACCCCTAAGAGACTACACCCCTAAATGTCCAAATTAAGCACTGCTTGTCATTTTCCCTCCAAAATGTCATGTGATTTGTTAGTGTTACTAGGTCTCAGGTGTGCATAGGGAGCAGGTGTGTAGTACAGCTCTCACACTCTCTCATACTGGTCACTGAAAGTTCCAACATGGCACCTCATGGCAAAGAACTCTCTGAGGATCTTAAAAGACGAATTGTTGCGCTACATGAAGATGGCCAAGGCTACAAGAAGATTGCCAACACCCTGAAACTGAGCTGCAGCACAGTGGCCAAGATCATCCAGCGTTTTAAAAGAGCAGGGTCCACTCAGAACAGACCTCGCGTTGGTCGTCCAAAGAAGCTGAGTGCACGTGCTCAGCGTCACATCCAACTGCTGTCTTTGAAAGATAGGCGCAGGAGTGCTGTCAGCATTGCTGCAGAGATTGAAAAGGTGGGGGGTCAGCCTGTCAGTGCTCAGACCATACGCCGCACACTACATCAAATTGGTCTGCATGGCTGTCACCCCAGAAGGAAGCCTCTTCTGAAGTCTCTACACAAGAAAGCCCGCAAACAGTTTGCTGAAGACATGTCAACAAAGGACATGGATTACTGGAACCATGTCCTATGGTCTGATGAGACCAAGATTAATTTGTTTGGTTCAGATGGTCTCAAGCATGTGTGGCGGCAATCATGTGAGGAGTACAAAGATAAGTGTGTCATGCCTACAGTCAAGCATGGTGGTGGGAATGCCATGGTCTGGGGCTGCATGAGTGCAGCAGGTGCTGGGGAGTTACATTTCATTGAGGGACACATGAACTCCAATATGTACTGTGAAATACTGAAGCAGAGCATGATCCCCTCCCTCCGGAAACTGGGTCGCAGGGCAGTGTTCCAGCATGATAATGACCCCAAACACACCTCTAAGACGACCACTGCTTTATTGAAGAGGCTGACGGTAAAGGTGATGGACTGGCCAAGCATGTCTCCAGACCTAAACCCAATAGAACATCTTTGGGGCATCCTGAAGCGGAAGGTGGAGGAGCGCAAAGTCTCGAATATCCGCCAGCTCCGCGATGTCGTCATGGAGGAGTGGAAAAGCATTCCAGTGGCAACCTGTGAAGCTCTGGTAAACTCCATGCCCAGGAGAGTTAAGGCAGTTCTGGGAAATAATGGTGGCCACACAAAATATTGACACTTTAGGAACTTTCACTAAAGGGTGTACTCACTTTTGTTGCCGGTGGTTTAGACATTAATGGCTGTATATGGAGTTATTTTGAGGGAAGAATAAATTTACACTGTTATATAAGCTGCACACAGGCTACTTTTCATTGTGTCAAAGTGTCATTTTGTCAGTGTTGTCCCATGAAAAGATATACTTAAATATTTGCAGAAATGTGAGGGGTGTACTCACTTTTGTGATACACTGTATATTTGCATCAATTTAGTTGTTTTATGATTTACATATAATTATTGTATTTGGCTCATAAGTTAAATAATAATCATTATTGATGAGCTTTGATTAATATTCTTTGGTTATCTATGTTATTTATTTTTATTTTTTCTCTCAGTGGGATGGAGTCTGGTGTGGTGCACCATGGGAGTGCGGAACTGGAGTGGAGTCGCACAGTTTTTTTTTTTTACCTTGCCGTGCTCTTATGTATTATATGTGATACCTTTTGTATTTTTTTGTGCCTTGAAGTACTCAGTAAAAAAAGTTTTAAATGCAAGTCATCGCTCTCCGTGGATTTATTCATTTTTTTGGACATGGTATTAGAACTTTGATAAGGGTACGTAAAGCATCAAGCTGACTTCACTAGCCTTTGGAACTTACACTATTTATTTAAATTATCCTCCCGGCCACCCGAGGAGGACGGAGGTCTCTGCTGAGTCTGGTTCCTCTCAAGGTTTCTTCCTGTATTATTAAGGGAGTTTTTCCTGCCACTGTCGCCCTCGCCTGCTCAAGAGGGGTTTTTAGTCTGTTGGTCCTGTATTCTGTGAAGTTGCTTTGAGACGATGCATTTAGAACATCACTTACTCAGTGTGACGGTATCGTTGATTTTGAAGCTGCACATCACCTGGTCGATTTTCCTGGCATGTAAGAAGCCGTTACCTCGAACCACAACCTGGAACGACTCTGAAACATAAAGTCACACCATGGGTCTGTTAGAAAACCTGGTGACCCGCCCTGCTCCCACTGCCTACCTGATCAGCTGCCTCAGTAGAGAGGATTCTAATGAGACATGGAGCTCATAATCAGATTAATCAGAGCTCCCTCGTTATTCAGTCAGATCGTCACTTAGAATTAAGGCGCCTCAGGAGGAGCAATTTAAGGGAGCTAAGAATTTAGACACGCCCTCTTCTCGGGAGTGTAGGATGATGGGAAATGCTGAAGGACTGTTATCCTGTTGTTCTTACCTCCTGCACATACACTGGACGGCTCAGCTGCCAAGATCTCAATACAGGATTTTCTGATGATCTGAAAGATAAAAACACATGAAGGGAATTTTAGAAGCTTAAACTGTCGGGTTAAAAATATCTGCTGTTGTAATACAAACACAGTTCCAAAAAAGATGAAGCATAACATAAACGTAACATAAACCACCCCCTTGTTTCTACAATTACTGTCTATTTTATCAGCTCCACTTACCATATAGAAGCACTTTGTAGTTCCACAATTACTGACTGTAGTCCATCTGTTTCTCTCCATCTGTTTTTAACCTGCTTTCACACTGTGCTTCAATGGTCAGGACCCCACAGGACCCCCACAGGACCCCCACAGAGCAGGTATTATTTAGGTGGTGGATGATTCTCAGCACTGCAGTGACACTGACATGGTGGTGGTGTGTTAGTGTGTGTTGTGCTGGTATGAGTGGATCAGACACAGCAGCGCTGCTGGAGGTTTTAAACACCGTGTCCACTCACTGTCCACTCTATTAGACACTCCTACCTAGTCGGTCCACCTTGTAGATGTAAAGTCAAAGACGATCTCTCATCTATTGCTGCTGTTTGAGTCGCTCATCTGTTAGACCAGGGGTATTCAACTAAAATTTCAAGAGGTCCAGTTAGAGAAAATTTCTTGAAGCAAAGGTCCGGAATGTTTAACTATATATATACATGTAATCATATATTATACTTGTATATAAGTAGCCTAGTAGTTGTATCAACATCTGCATGTAATCAATAACTGACTGTCAAATCAAATGTTTATTGCTATTTTAATGTTATGTTTTACACTTTGGTTACATTCATAACAGGAACGGTAGTTACTCATCACACAAGATTCATCAGCTCACAAGATTATATCAAACACAATCATGGACAATTTAGTGTCTCCAATTCACCTCACTTGCATGTCTTTGGACTGTGGGAGGAAACCGGAGCTCCCGGAGTAAACCCACGCGGACACGGGGAGAACATGCAAACTCCACACAGAGAGGACCCGGACCGCTCCACCTTATCAAACCTTTCTCTTATCAAAATAAGAGAAAAATATATAATTAAATTGTGCTCCACTGGGAAGTAAGAACAGAAATGAGTCTGTCCATCCCGGATTAAATGCTGTATTTTCGCTGTACACGTTTCTTTTGTGGAGAGCGCCATTTGTTCCTTATTTTTCTCTCCATTTCTCTCTCACTCGTCTTTTTCTCAGCTCGTCTGTATCTCTCCCTTCGTTTTCTCTACGTTCGCTATCTTTCTTTTTCTATCTACCGTCTTTTCATGTGTAACTCGCCTCTGACTCTCGTCTGTCTGCACTGTAGAGTTGCAGTGTTCACCGGCTGGAATGCACAGACCTGATTGGCTGAGTGGTGTCATGTGGGAACTCGAATGTGATTGGTCTATGTGTTTCCTCATCCACTAAACCGCTACCGTAAAGACTACAAAAGCTGTGCCGGTTAAAATAGAAGCGCTCCGTCAGGTTTCAAATCATAACCTTCTGTTTTGGCTGTAGGTCCGGGTCCGTATGGGAGGGCTTCTGGGTCCGGACCTGGACCGCGGTCCGCCTGTTAGTGACCTCTGTTCTAGACCTTCATCAGTGGTAACAGGACGCTGCTCACGGGGCGCTGTTGGCTGGATATTTTTGGTCGGTGGACTATTCTCAGTCCAGCAGTGACAGTGAGATGTTTAAAAACTCCAGCAGCACTGCCGTGTCTGATCCACTCATACCAGCACAACACACCCTAACACACCACCACCATGTCAGTGTCACTGCAGTGCTGAGAATCATCCACCACCTAAATAATACCCGCTCTGTGGGGGTCCTGACCATTGAAGAACAGCATGAAAGGGGGTAACAAAGCATGTAGAGAAACATATGGACTACAGTCAGTAATTGTAGAACTACAAAGTGCTTCTATATGGTAAGTGGAGCTGATAAAATGGACAGTGACTGTAGAAACAAGGAGGTGGTCACTTATCAACTTTTGTTGCCTGCAACACATTCCAAACAAAGCAAGGACGGGGGCGATGTGATGTAAGACTTGGACGTTCTTTAGCTCGACATGGACGGACTTTATGTAACACAGTAGTAATAAACAAGGTGTTGCAGCTATCACATTTCCATTGCTGTCCCAACTATTTTGGAACTGGGTTTGTAGCTGTCTGCAGCTTTCGGTCCGTCTGTCTTTAATTATGTGTGTGTTTACCGAATCAATTACTCCTCGCAGCGCCTGGAATCCTCCCGTCACAGGAAATACGTGCTCGATGGTGTCAGCGATGGTAGCCAGCTACAGGAGTACAAACACACAGAACGATTTAAATACCAGTTCAACTACCTACGGGTAAAGGTTCCAGAGGTACGTACGTCCCCCACCCCTCTGAGAGATCACCTGGGTCTCGTTGAAATCCTTCACGCCGACGCAGTACACGATGGCACCCAACGTTCTGGCTCTGGCCGCCTGCGGAAGAAAAACAAAACAGCACAAAACCGTTTTTACCTTCCAGAAACTTTCCGACTATTAGAAACAGCTCAGAGGGGGAAAACGCTGAACCGACGCCAGCGGGTGTTGGTACCTCCTGTTGTGCTGCGACCAGCTGCTGCTCATTAAGTTCTCCATCCGTCAGTGCGATGATGACACTCGCTTTACCTAAAAAAGAGACGTTTGATCCTTTAATCACTTATTGTTCTTATTTAGAACTGAAATCAAGAGGACTACAGACAAAGCAAGGCAAAGTTTATTTATACAGTCGACCCTTGACTTGAAGTTCTGTTCTTAAGTCAAAATGTTCGTTAGTTAAACCTATTTTTCCCATAAGAAAAAATGTAATAGAATTAATCCGTGCCAGACCTCCCAAACCCCACCTTACCTAACCCCTGCAGATATGGTGGCCAATTATGCCAGCTAGATGGCGCCCAGTCGACCGATGGCAACACCAAGTTTTGAATCGAGGCACCATCTGAGTGCCTAGATTCCGACTATAAGGGGAGATACACTGCTCAAAAAAATAAAGGGAACACTAAAATAACACATCCTAGATCTCAATAAATGAAATATTCCAGTTGAAAATCTTTATTTATCACATAGTGGAATGCGTTGAGAACAAAATAACATAAAAATGATCAATGTAAATCAAAATTATTATCCCATGGAGGTCTGGATTTGGAATCACACTCAAAATCAAAGTGGAAAATCCAATTACAGACTGATCCAACTTCAGTGGAAATTCCTCAAGACCAGTTAAAATGAGGCTCAGTAGTGTGTGTGGCCTCCACGTGCCTGTATGACCTCCCTATAATGCCTTGGCATGCTCCTGATGAGGCAGCGGATGTTCTCCTGAGGGATCTCCTCGCAGACCTGGATTAAAGCATCAGTCAACTCCTGGACAGTCTGTGGTGCAACGTGGTGTTGGTGGATGATGTCCCAGACGTGAAAAGCACAGGGCACCAATGGCGAATCTGCCAATTTTGGTGTTCTCTGCCAAATGCCAATCGCCATGCACGGTGTTGGGCTGTAAGCACAAGCCCCACTTGTGGACGTTGGGCCCTCATACCACCTTCATGGAGTCTGTTTCTGACAGTTTGAGCAGAAACATGGATATTAGTGGTCTGCTGGAGGTCATTTTGCAGGGCTCTGACACTGCTCCTCCTGTTCCTCCTGGCACAAATGAGGAGGTAGCGGTCCTGCTGCTGCACTGTTGCCCTCCTACGACCCCCTCCACATCTCCTGATGTATTGCCTGTCTCCTGGTATCTGCTTCATGCTCTGGACACTGTGCTGACAGACACAGCAAACCTTCTTTGCCACAGCTCGCATTGATGTGCCATCCTGGATGAGCTGCACTACCTGAGCAACTTCTGTGGGTTGTAGACACCGTCTCATGCTACCTCTAGCACGTGGAGGCCACACACACTACTGAGCCTCATTTTAACTGGTCTTGAGGAATTTCCACTGAAGTTGGATCAGCCTGTAATTGGATTTTCCACTTTGATTTTGAGTATGATTCCAAATCCAGACCTCCATGGGATAATAATTTTGATTTACATTGATCAATTTTATGTTATTTTGTTCTCAACGAATTCCACTATGTGATAAATAAAGATTTTCAACAGGAATATTTCATTAATTGAGATCTAGGATGTGTTATTTTAGTGTTCCCTTTATTTTTTTGAGCAGTGTATATTTGGGTATATCTTCCAGCCTGACTGCTCTCCTGGGCACAGTGCGAGATCCAGTTTTGGGATGAATTGGAATGTCAGTTGCGAGCCAATTGCATTTTGTTCAATCTTGTAGAAAGCCTTCCAAAATGAGTGGAGGCTGTTAGAGTCTAACAAGCTTATGGTCAGGTGACCACATGTTTTTTGGTCATTTAATGTATCTCCGATCATCTGGTCATCATTGTTTATGTTCGTAAGGCTCTTTAAATGGCCAATGAATGCACATGCACTAAGGATGAACTGTAGCCGCTAGCCGGGCGCCTAAACAGAAAGTGATTGGCCTGTCTGAGGGAGGGAGGGTCTCTGGAATTATGACCTCTGCTGGCTGATCGATGGCGCTGCACAGAGACGGGGGATGATGGAGATCAGTGAAAAGAAGTGGTCGGTACAGCACACGTGTTACGGTTGTGGCTCTCCTGGCCCAGGAGGGGAGGTCTGCAGCAGTAGAGGCAAATCGAATCATTGGATATGACTAAATTGACGCAGAAATTAACCAGTATGTTCTGAAGTGGCTGTAGAGCTTCTGAGGGAATATTAGTAAAACTCACCAAAATTCTCTCTGTAAATCTGTTCATTTGCCTAAATAAAAAAAACATAATTAATTAAAAAGCCGCACAAAAATAAAACTCTTTTTAAATGTTTTATGTATCAGGATATCAAACCTTTTGCAGGCCGAGGTGCATAAACGTATCTCCTCCTGGTACCTCCTTTCTTAAAACGTTCAGTCCTTTGGTTATATGTTCCCTTAAAACAAAAACGAATATAATAAAGGAAATCATTTTAATCCAGCTGGCTGTGTCTGAGAGGGGGAAGGCCGGACTGGGAAACACTTTATCACTGCAATAGAGTCCACTGTGTTGTCCAGTGTGGTGAAAGAATACAGAGAGAATACCGTGGTCCTCCATACAGCCTAGAGTGCTGTGTGCAAATTCCCCACTGGCTGGTAAAAAGAAGTGGCCAGCCACTCCACACTTCAGAGAAGGCATGTGCTACCCAGTGATCACAAACACAAACTGTTCACCCATGAAGTGAAAGTAGAGCTTAAAATGACCTAACTATCTCAAAACATGTGTGGACATTAGAGGACCGATGATGTTATTAGAGTAAAAGGAGTCGTAAACAAGTATTAGCTAAGAAATTACACGCGTTGCATCATATTTGTTGAATAAATGAGACCCAGCATACCTGTCCTCAGTCAGGGTCATGATTGTGTTTCCTCTGGAGGAGAACACGATGAAGGACATCCGTAACAGAGGGCTGTGAGACAAAAGAGAGACGTTTCATTAATCGATCATCTTAAACAAAAAATGTCTAACCGATTTTGACACGTCTAATCCGATTCTGTTTTGCATTTGCAACAAGAGAAAGGCCGCATGTCAGCGTACGACTCAGGGCCACAGGCTGAGAACCCTGGTCACTGGGTCATATCAGTGATACCAAACTTCGTCGGTTCTATGTTAGCAATAAGACCTAGATGTGAAATATGCCACTTCTGAGAGTCAACTGAGCGATTCAGAGTCAACTGAGCACTTACCAAAGTCAACTGAACGATTCAGAGTCGGCTGAGCTGCTAAGAGTCAGATGAGCATTTAAGAGAGTCAACTGAGCAACTAAGGGAGTCAAATGACCCCTTTGACTAAGTAAAACTTAGAACTTAAGAATCAGCTGAGCTTTTCTGAGAGTCAACTGAGCACTTCCTAGAATCAACTGAGCACTTCCTAGAATCAACTGAGCACTTCCTAGAATCAACTGAGCACTTCCTACAGTCAACTGAGCATTTAAGACAGTCAACTGAGCACTTTTGAGAGACAACAAAGCACCTGCAAGTCAACTGAGCATTTCTGAGAGTCAACTGAGCACTTCAAGTAGTTAACTGAGCATTTAAGAGAGTCAAATGAGCACTTCCGAGAGTCAACTAAGCACTTCAGAGAGTCAAATAAGGACTTCAGGTAGTCAAATGAACACTTCTAAGAGTCAAATGAGCACTTCAGGTAGTCAAATGAACACTTCTAAGAGTCAAATGAGCACTTCAGAGAGTCACCTAAGCACTTGAGAGATTCAGCTGAGCATTTAAGAGAGTCAAATAAGCACTTCAGAGAGTCTACTGAGCACTTCAGGTAGTCAAATGATCACTTCTATGAGTCAAATGAGGACTTCAGAGAGTCACCCAATCACTTGAGAGATTTAGGTGAGCATTTAAGAGTCAACTGAGGACTTCAGAGAGTCACCTAAGCACTTCTGAAAATCAACTGAGCGCTTCTGAGAGTCAGCTGAGCACTTGAGAGAGTGAGGTGAGCATTTAAGAGAGTCAACTGCGCGCCGTAGAGAGTCAATCAAGCTTGTTCAAGAGTCAACTAAGCATTTCAGAGAGTCAACCTAGCATGTCAGAGAGCCAACTGAGCACGTCAGAGAGCTTATTAAGCACTTCCGAGAGATGACTAACCATTCTGAGAGCAGACTGAGCACTTCAGAGAGCTCCCTTGAGCCTCATAAAGTATTAACTATTCCATCAAGACTGAGTCACTCAACTTCTGTGGATGCTTCCCTTACAATAAAGTTGGTTCTTTGTTTGCATATTCTGCTTTAAATCAACTTGACCAAGCCTCCAAGCAGTCTGGACATGTCCAATTCCATTTGCATTTGCAAACTCTGGCTGAGACAAGCTCACCCAAGCTCTAGTTAAATTACGTTTGAATATACTTAAGAGAGCCCTGGGTCCGGCACAACCTTGTCAAGATACAGTGCAAACTATAGATGAATGCATGGCAGTCCTGAGAATTCACTGGTTTCTGCAAGTGATTGAGTGATTGCAATACTAGGAGCTGTTGTAATGATGCTGGAGGAGAAGATCTGGCTCACAATTCATCTCAAAGGCTTAGAGCAGTGTAAACCATATCTTTATAGATCATGGTGCACAGGGGGTCACCTATGCTAGAACAGGAAACTGCTGCCACAAAACCCAACAACACACATTACCATGTAAGCGTCTGGTCCCTTTTAAAATCTCAATATGAGCTCAAACGTACCTGATAAACTTCTCAGCCAAATGCTCGACGAAGGAGTAGATCTCATGCCAGTGGTGTTTAACACTTCCTGACCTGTGGAGAGAAATAAAAAAACAGTCATAAACACATACAGGTATGTGCTTTTAATTTAAATAACAGCAGCAACCAACAAAGACCAGTGTTCTGAAACTTCGGGTCATCGGAGATGCAGATGAAGTCAAGACTGAGCACTTCAGAGAGTCATCTGACCTCATCCAGGAATCGACTGAGCACTCAAGAGTCAACTGAGCACTTCAGAGAGTCAACTGAATACTTAGGAGTCGACTGAGCACCTAAGAGAGTCAAACAAGCACCTAAGAGAGTCAACTGAGCATCTCAGAGAGTCAACCGAGTACTCAAAAGTCAACTGAGCATTTCCTAGAGTCAACTGAGCACCTAAGAGTCAACTAAGCACTTCTAAAAACTGACAACTGAGTACTTAGGAGTCAACTGTGCATTTCAGAGAGTCAACTGAATACTTAGGAGTCGACTGAGCACCTAAGAGAGTCAAACGAGCACCTAAGAGAGTCAACTGAGCATCTAAGAGAGTCAACCGAGTACTCAAAAGTCAACTGAGCATTTCCTAGAGTCAACTGAGCACCTAAGAGTCAACTAAGCACTTCTAAAAACTGACAACTGAGTACTTAGGAGTCAACTGTGCATTTCAGAGAGTCAACTGAGCACTTCAAACAGTCAACTGAGCACTTCCAAGAGTCAACTGAGCACTTCTAAAAGTTAACTGAGCACTTCAGAGTCAACTATGCACCTTCGAGAGTCAACTGAGCACTTCAGAAAGTCAAATGAGCGCTTCAGAGAGTCAACTGAGCACTTCAAAGAGTCAACTGAGTACTCAAGAGTCAACTGAGTACTCAAGAGTCAACTGAGCACTTCTGAGTCAACTGAGCACTTCCAAGAATTGACTAAGCACTTAAGAGTCAAGTGAGCACTTCCAAGAGTCAACTAAGCACTTTGAGGAGTCAACTGAGCACTTCTGACAGTCAACTATGCACCTTCGAGAGTCAACTGAGAACTTAAGAGAGTCAACTGAGCATTTCGTAGAGTCAACTGAGCACTTCTGAGTGTCAACTGAGTACTCAAGAGTCAACCGAGCACCTAAGAGAGTCAACTGAGGACTCGGGAGAGTCAACTGAGCACCAAAGAGAGTCAACTGAGCACTTCCAAGAGTCAAGTGAGCACTTCCAAGAGTCAACTGAGTACTCAAGTGTCAACTGAGAACTTCCGAGAGTCAACTGAGCACTCCTAAGAGTCAGCTGAGCACTTCCAAGGATTGACTAAGCACTTAAGAGTCAACTGAGCACTTCTGACAGTCAACTATGCACCTTCGAGAGTCAACTGAGCACTCCAGAGACTCAACTCAGCACTTCCAAGAGTCAACTGAGCACTTAGGTGAGTCACGAGTCTCAAAGAGAGCCGTATCATGTACGGAGAGCCTCGCTATGCTGTTGTGTGAATCATTCACCTCTTGAACTGGTGGCTCAACCAGACGGCAGAGGCCGCACTACTGTCTGTTGGATGCTCGTCCAGGTGGACAGCACAGCTTAAGATCTAATCAGTGATGAGCTAGCACATTAGATCGCTAAGCCACTGAGCACCCGCCCACCACCACCAAGACTCAGGTTTGATGAAGTAAAGGTCAGATGAGGTTGCTCCTCATCGCTCCTGCAACAGTGACTCCTACTGCCTGAGGCACGGTTCTACAGAATGCCAATGCTTTGCGCCAATGTCGTTTTCAGACCTAACAAGACGCCCCTCTGTTCGAACACCAAAGACAGAAATAGGGGCAGCTGTTCCCACACAGGGCCCCTTTCAGTTTTGCTCCCTCTCTGTGATTTGACTCCAGGCGAGCTGTAAAATCGGCAGACGTTTCCTGGCACCACACACTCAGGGGGTAACTGCTGATTCACTGGTGACAAATAGGAAGTGAAGTTAGTCCAGTATCAAAGAGTCCAAGCCGAAAATAGTGCTGCTGAGATTTACTGCGCTAAGGGTTGAGGTCTTAAAGCCAGACATATCACCAAATTTCTTTCTGAAACTGACTGAACAAATCATGAAGCACTTTGTAGTTCTACAATTACTGACTGTAGTCCATCTGTTTCTCTACATACCTTTTTAGCCTGCTTTCACCCTGTTCCTCAATAGTCAGGACCCCGACAGGACCCCCACAGAGCAGGTATTATTTAGGTGGTGGATGATTCTCAGCACTGCAGTGACACTGACATGGTGGTGGTGTGTTAGTGTGTGTTGTGCTGGTATGAGTGGAGTTTTTAAATACCGTGTCCACTTACTGTCCACTCTATTAGACTCTCCTACCTAGTCGGTCCACCTTGTAGATGTAAAGTCAGAGACGATCGCTCATCTATTGCTGCTGTTTGAGCCGGTCATCTTCTAGACCTTCATCAGTGGTCACAGGACGCTGCACACGGGGCGCTGTTAGCTGGATATCTTTGGTTGTACACACTAACACACCAGCACCATGTCAGTGTCACTGCAGTGCTGAGAATCATCCACCACCTAAATAATACCTGCTCTGTGGGGGTCCTGACCATTGAAGAACAGCATGAAAGGGGGGTAACAAAGCATGTAGAGAAACAGATGGACTACAGTCAGTAATTGTAGAACTACAAAGTGCTTCTATATGGTAAGTGGAGCTGATAACATGATCTTTGTAACTGTGAGTGATTTCTAAGTGGGTGTCATTTCTCCCTGCAGAATCCGGAGATCCCTCGTACCTGAACTTGGTTCTTTAATCTGCTGGGGGGGGAGGGGGGGGGGGGCTTTTTGTGTGAATTAGATGAAACAATTTTATGAGTGTGAATGAATATCTTGAAGAAGTAAAGACTGAGCCCTTACAAGAGTCAACTGAGCACTTCAGAGAGTCAACTGAGCTTTTCTTAGAGTCAACTGAGCACTTCAGAGAGTCAACTGAGCTTTTCTTAGAATCAACTGAGCACTTACAAGAGTCAACTGAGCTTTTCTTAGAATCAACTGAGCACTTCAGAGAGTCAACTGAGCTTTTCTTAGAATCAACTGAGCACTTACAAGAGTCAACTGAGCTTTTCTTAGAATCAGCTGAGCACTTCAGAGAGTCAACTGAGCTTTTCTTAGAATCAACTGAGCACTTCAGAGAGTCAACTGAGCTTTTCTTAGTCAGCTGAGCACTTCAGAGAGTCAACTGAGCTTTTCTTAGAGTCAACTGAGCACTTCAGAGAGTCAACTGAGCTTTTCTTAGAATCAGCTGAGCACTTCAGAGAGTCAACTGAGCTTTTCTTAGAATCAACTGAGCACTTCAGAGAGTCAACTGAGCTTTTCTTAGTCAGCTGAGCACTTCAGGAGTCAACTGAGCTTTTCTTAGAATCAACTGAGCACTTCAGAGAGTCAACTGAGCTTTTCTTAGAATCAACTGAGCACTTACAAGAGTCAACTGAGCTTTTCTTAGAATCAACTGAGCACTTCAGAGAGTCAACTGAGCTTTTCTTAGAATCAACTGAGCACTTACAAGAGTCAACTGAGCTTTTCTTAGAATCAACTGAGCACTTCAGAGAGTCAACTGAGCTTTTCTTAGAATCAACTGAGCACTTACAAGAGTCAACTGAGCTTTTCTTAGAATCAGCTGAGCACTTCAGAGAGTCAACTGAGCTTTTCTTAGAATCAACTGAGCACTTCAGAGAGTCAACTGAGCTTTTCTTAGAGTCAGCTGAGCACTTCAGAGAGTCAACTGAGCTTTTCTTAGAGTCAACTGAGCACTTCAGAGAGTCAACTGAGCTTTTCTTAGAATCAGCTGAGCACTTCAGAGAGTCAACTGAGCTTTTCTTAGAGTCAACTGAGCACTTACAAGAGTCAACTGAGCACTTCAGAGAATCAACTGAGCTTTTCTTAGAGTCAACTGAGCACTTCAGAGAGTGCTCAGTTGCTCAGTGCTCAATTTTCATTGATTTTTAAGTCAACTTTTTGTGTGAATTAGATGAAACAATTTTATGAGTGTGAATGAATATCTTGAAGAAGTAAAGACTGAGCCCTTACAAGAGTCAACTGAGCACTTCCAGGAGTCAAATGAGCACTTCAGAGAGTCAATTGAACACTTTCCAGAGTCAACTGAGCACTTCAGAGAGTCAACAGAGCACTTCCAGGAGTCAACTGAGCACTTCAGAGAGTCAACTGAGCACTTCCAGGAGTCAACTGAGCTTTTCTTAGAGTCAACTGAGCACTTCAGAGAGTCAAATGAGCACTTCAGAGAGTCAACTGAACACTTTCCAGAGTCAACTGAGCTTTTCTTAGAATCAACTGAGCACTTTCCAGAGTCAACTGAGCACTTCAGAGAGTCAACTGAGCTGATGTGAAAACACTGCCATCTAGTGGTGCGATGCAGTCACTCTGCAAGTCACAAAATCGGCATGCATTGTGGGAGATCTTTAAAGCTCTCGCCGGATTTGAGTTTGACACGTGATCTTAATGGTACTTTAGATGTCTATGCAAGCTACAGATTTGTAGAAATCATGTTTAACATATTATTAATTTAGGACCTAATGGCAGTTTCATTGATTTTTAAAGGTAAAAATGTCAAAGAACGTGTTGATTTTAATTCAAATTATAAAGTTAATGTTTGTGTGATCCTTCCTTCTTCCTCGAATGCTAACGCTTACAGTCTCGCTGAACCGCCGGTTGTAACCTGTCAGTGGACGGTGGTATTTTTCGACCAGGTCAACAAAAAGACGAGCCAGACCGTGAGAGTCGGACTGAAGGATCTCTCAGTGTTTTTAACTTCACCTTCCCGAGCTCACAATAGAAGCTGTTTTTCTTGGAGGATGGAGCTTCTCTGAGGTAGCAGCATTCCCAGGATTGATGCCTCGCTAGCAGTTTCTTCACCTGTACAAACATTGTTTTGGGTAGGAAGTGGCTATTTTTATGAGACTTGATCCTGCTTCGATCTTAATTTAATTGACTGAGATGGGAAATATGGGAAGGTTTGGATTTCGGCGGAGTCTATTAAATCTGGAGAAGAACGTGATGAGCAGAAACATGAATCTTAAATGTACTTGGGTATCAGTTAGAACTGCCGGAACTTAAATTTACAGGACACCATATATGGCCAAAAGTATGAGGACGTGGGCATGGGTAAACAGTTTTACCCATCCCCTCTCGTAGCACTGGGGTCGAGCCCTGAGTTTGAGTCTCTGGCTGTGTCTGAGGGAGGAAAGGACGACTGAGGTTTCTCCTCATTGTCGGTGCAGGTCTGGTGAAAGAACACGCAGGGTGTAGCGGGACCCTTCACACCATGAGAATCCACCACTGGTTGGGGTGTAGACACGTCTTTTAACTTCACTCTTGTAGGACGATGTGGGTGCTAGTCTGTGGTACTCCTCAACCAGTGTGGGAGTGGTGCAAGCAGCAGGGGAATAGCTAAGGTAACTGGACTAGTAAGCAGATGGTCACTGGTTCAAGTCCCAATACTGTCAGATTGCTGCTGTTGGGCCCTTGAGCAAGGCCCTTAACCCCTTAATTGCTCAGACTGTATACAGTCACACTACTGCACATCTTTGGATAAAGGCGGCCTATAAATGCCGGAAATGTAAATGTAAATACATGATACAATCTAAGCAAGTGAGCGTTACTGGACTTGCTCAAGGGTCCAACAGTGGCAGCCTGCTGTGGCAGGACTGTGATTTATCACATTTTAATTGAAAACCATGGGGGGTAATACAGATGGACTCCACTATTCCACCATAACGACTCTGTACAGGCCGCTCTTTCCAAACATCAAACTTTTCGAACCCTGTCTTTATGGTCCATGATTTCTGCACAGTGGCACAGTCATGCGGGAACAGGAAAGGACCTTCCCTAAACTGTTGTGACAAAGTTTTGAAGCATTTTTATAGATATTTTTACACACCAGAAAGCAGAGTGTGGCTGAAACACCTGAACTTATTATAACTTAATAATAAAAAGGTGTCCACATACTGGGCAGTAGAACTGTCGCCTCACAGCAAGAAGGTCCTGGGTTCGATCTGTGTGGAGTTTGCATGTTCTCCCTGTGTCTGTGGGGCTTTCCTCCAGGGGTTCCGGGTTTCCTCCGACAGTCCAAAAACATGCAGTCAGGTTAACTGGAGACACTGAATTGCCCTATAGGTGAATGGGTGTGTGTACATGTGTGTGTGTGGACCGGCGCCCTGTCCAGGGTGTTACTATGTGCCTTGCGCCCATTGAAAAGCGGAGATAGGCTCCAGCAATTCCCGCGCGACCCTGATTGGATAAGCTGTTAAGACAGTGAGTGAGTGTCCACATACTTATGGCCATATTGTGTACATAAATGCTTTCTAATTACATAAACAGTTTAGGGAAGGTGTTTTCCTCTATATTAGCCCCTGTGCTTTTGAAGGTCTGGCATAAAGGAACAGTTATGATTTTGGGATGAATTAGGTTAACTGCAGGCCAGGCGTTCTCATCCAAGCTCTGTCCACCAAATGGACACAAATTCCCACAGACACACTGCAAATCTTGTTTAACAGATCACCAGCTTGCTGGAACACCAATAAACTTGACGTGTTGCCCGGATCAGCCAGAACTGATGCTGGGACCAGTGATGTAGTCAATCACTGACCTACTTACAGACCGAGGGCTTGGAGTCCAACTTTCTGTAAGACATTTTCCAGTAACAGCTCCTGTCTCTCTGTTCCTCTCGTCATGTGGAAGGTTGGCGCTCCTCCACGGCACGACCTTTCCTTCGCTGACGCTCTCGTGTTTATATTTTGAGGAGCCGTACAGTATGGGAACATTTAACAAGGTCTCCAAAACCTTTCAACTTGGGCTCTTTGAACTCAATCGTGGCCCATCATCTGGAACTCTACACGTGCTCTACATAAACGCTCTGTCCGGAGTGAATTTAGACTTTACAGCCGTGGCGAACCGGGTGACGTAACGCACTGGCACGTTCAAAGAGATGAATGTTTAGGTCAGAACTGCGGCAACCGAGAGGACGCGTAGAAGGGACTTCAATAGGGTGGCCACTTCCATAACCCAGAGATGTTCACAAGTCACAAAATACGAGTCCGAGTCGAGTCACGAGTCAATATAATCTCCACAAAACATATATTGGAAATGTAGCGTAGAAATAAAGAAATAATCTGTAAATTCAGATAAAAACAACAACAGATTAGCGAGTGTATTTAGCCGTTTTACTTCGTGTCTTTACTTTCCTCCTCATTGTGTAAATGAATGTAATTTCTGTAACAAGAAGGTTCCAGTTAAAAGCTTCAACTGATACGTTTTGTTTTCATTACAGAACAAAAGCGCTCGATAAATCACGGCACAGCGGCCAAAATCCCAAACACAGCAAAAACCATCATAACCGCTGCTTACCTGAGCTTCTGTTCTTCCAGATGCTATTACATTTATCAGCGTGCGTCCCATTAGGAACAGAATCCGTTATTTTGTAAATGTGCTTATAATTAAAAACCTCCAAACTTTTCCCGGTGGTGAAGTAAAACAGGAAGTGGTTAGAAAGCCGATCGAGCGTTTCATTACCGCGTCATCTGTGTGACGCAAACCGAATAAATACAAATAACAGCATTTCTTACTAACAATTACAATCAGAAGCTCTGATTGGTTCAGAAAGCGTCTTTCAACCATCAGCACCGATTCTGTAGGAGCGTTCCATTCACCCTGGTCGTTCCTGTGAAGTGCACTACGTAGGGTATTCCACCATTTTAAGTGAGATTCCGATCCAAAGGTAACGAGAATGTTTAAATGAAGTGAACTTCAGAGTGTGTAGGGAGTAGGGAGCGACGCTTCATCACTACACCGGAAGCTGGCTGGAACATTTACACATCGTGTGTTGTGGGTTCAGACGGCCGGAGCGTTATTATTATTATTATTATTATTAGAGAGCAGAATATTTATAATAATAATAATAATTACATATATATAATTATCACACGTAACTAATGTTAACACGTGCTGACGCTAAAGACTCTTGTTGTTCACGAGTCATGAGTCCGAGTCATTTGAAACGAGTCAGAGTCGAGTCTGACGTCGCTGTGTGACTCGAATCCCCATCTCTGCCATAACCCCCAAAAAGACGGGCATGACGGTGGTTAGTCAGGATCGTGTCTACAGCACACAAGCTTAAAACCTTAATTGATTTAACTGTGATGGAACCAAACGAAGTATAAAATCCAACAAGGCCATAGCCATGAATTAAACACAAACCTACCAGGATGGGGGGAGTGTGTTTCCTGCCATATCAGAAACTGATGGGAACACTGGCGGGTCCTACGATTAAGCAAAGCTAGTGAGTGGGATATGTTTATATACTTTTTACCTCAGTATATTGAGGGGGACATTTGAAGCATTCCAAAACAACACCCAATAATACGGAGGACATCAGACTGACCCCGGCTACTTTTGTTTCTGGTGTAGCCGGGGTCAGTCTGAAAACGGAAGGTATTCAGCCAGCAATTTAGCTTTGATTGTACTGATCTGAGCATGCAGGCTTTAATAATTCTGTTAAACGCTCCAAAATGAACTTTATGTGTTTAAGGTTTGTTGTAGCAAGCTAAGCTAACTGCTAAACTAACCCTAAAACATTTGCACATTCTAATCCACTTCATTTTGACTCCTGACATTACAAACCATGTTGTTACTGTTTTTAAGTAATTCATAGTAGGGGTGGGCGATATGGCCTTTAAATAATATCTTTAAATAAACAATATTTACTAGCGATATATAAGAACACTTTTTTAAAACCTTTATTTTAAAAACACTTTTGTTTTGCAGACAGTCAGGAAATCTAAGGTACAAATGTTACTAAATGTACGTTAAATGAAGCATCACTTCCAGTAGGGCTGTGCGATATGGCTAAAAAACTCATATCTCCATAAGCTTTTGAGAAGTGGCTATATACGATACGATACGATATCACTTATCTGTCAATTATACAGCAACCAATGAAGAGAGAGCTTGAAATTCCGCCCAGAATCTGAATTCGAAGCTCTGATTGGTTTATACATCTGAATCTCTTGAATCGGAGTTGTTTTGCCCACAGAGTCAGCAAAACGAACGAATCTTTACCACAGATAAGAGCACAGTTTTCTGATTCGATTCCAATGAATAATTCATCTGAAAAGAGTCGTTTCTGACTCATTGACTCAGTGATTCAGTTTCCATGCTCATACGTGAAGGAAAGCGTTCCGCTTAGCGCTTTTGTGTTTTAAACATTCTCAAATGGTAACCTGTGTGGTAACCTGTGTGGTATCCTGTGTATTCTGTGTTTGTTCACTGACAATTTTTGTTCTCACATCATTCTCGTCCTCACGCAGTGACCGACGCTCCTCGTACTCACGCCGGTGCTTTTGCTTTAGGTGGTGAAATAAATTTGATGTTGCCACCGTTTGTCGTCACAGTATTTCTGCACGTTTTGCAAATTACAGCCGTTTGTTTGGAGTCTGACCTTCTGTATCCGAAAAACTTCCACACTAGTGATGTAGCGCCCCTTGTAGGGACTAGTTCGTCCTCAGTACTAACTCCAGTACGACTCTCTGCATTGGTCGCCATTATTTCACTGTTACGCGCTTGAGAGCGAGTGACGTGCGATTGCGAACAATAACGCGATATGGCAAAAAAATCATATCGAATGTTATCGAACTATACCGGTATTATCGTGAACGATATTATATCGCCCACCCCTAATGGATAGATGTTTTCAGACTTTGGAGTCTGTGTCAAACAGCAAGGCACAGATACTTGTAGCCCCCAAACCCCATAACTTATTTTAAACATCCTCCATGTCAGTGAGGAACATGTCATGAGAAAATAGGTTTCTCTGGAACGTAAACCTGGGATGTAAATCCTCTGGACTGCTGGAGTGGGGAAAAAACAGACCACAAGGAATGAAGCTGTAATCGTCTGAACTGCTTATTCAGCAAATCTTATCCAACTTTTCCCAACCCTCCTGTACATCATTACATAAACACAGAGAGAGAGAGAGAGAGAGAGAGAGAGAGAGAGAGAGAGAGAATTGAGGTGATCCAGGGTCCATATTCATAACAACGAGGCCGGTTCGGAACCTTTCATTAAATAGATTGTTGAATCTGATCCAGTCAGGCCATCAGTGCACACTATGTTATAAAAACAAACCAGGCAGGATCACAAAACCAGATGTTAGGACAGAGAGAGATCAACCACAGAAGAGAAGGACATAGAAGAAACGTCAGCCGTTTATGAGCAACGCTGGGTCGACTCGTTCTAAAACTGTGAACTACACTGATCAGCCATAACATTAAAACCACCTCCTTGTTTCTACACTCACTGTCCATGTTATCAGCTCCACTTACCATATAGAAGCACTTTGTAGCTCTACAATTACTGACTGTAGTCCATCTGTTTCTCTACATGCTTTGTTTGCTCTTTTCATGCTGTTCTTTAATGGTCAGGACCCCCACAGGACCCCCACAGAGCAGGTATTATTTGGATGGTGGATCATTCTCAGAGTTTTTAAACATCTCACTGTCACTGCTGGACTGAGAATCATCCACCAACCAAAAATATCCAGCCAACAGCACCCCGTGGGCAGCATCCTGTGACCACTGATGAAGGTCTAGAAGATGACCGACTCAAACAGCAGCAATAGATGAGCGATCGTCTCTGAGTTTACATCTACAAGGTGGACCGACTAGGTAGGAGTGTCTAATAGAGTGGACAGTGAGTGGACACGGTGTTTAAATACTCCAGCAGCGCTGCTGTGTCTGATCAACTCATACCAGCACAACACACACTAACACACCACCACCATGTCAGTGGGACAGTGAGTGTAGAAACAAGGAGGTGGTTTTACTGTTATAAGATACCTGACCAGCAATCCGAAGGTGACACTGTTGGGCCCGTGGGTAAGGCTCTTCACCCTCAATTGCTCAAGTTGTATTCAAGAATAATTGTAAATCACTTTGGATAAAAATGTAACTAATAAATATAACCACATGGAATCTGGAATATTGCGGTAATCTATAACCAGTAAACCCAGTTTGTTGCTGCAGTTGCTGCATATGCAAACAAAAGTTTGGACTCCACTTCGCATCCAACAGGGACACATACAGCTCACAGTGTTCCATACAGCTGAGTCCAATCAACAACCAAAGGTTGCACGGTCATGTTGTGATGTTCTGAATAGCAGAGCTTCCAAAACACAAGGTGATGGTTATTAATGATGATAGGCATTAAACCAGTGGCACCAGTACTGTTCTGCAAGAGGAAACAATCTCTAAAATCAGAATAATGTGGAGTCCTGTAGGACGTAAATCTCCCTCTAATTCTTTCACATAAAAATGTAAAAACAGTTTTGCAGCCCGTTTTAAATAAGCATCCATGTGATCCATCTAGGTTACGATATTAACGGTTTCAACGTTTCATCGTCAAACAGTGAGAATAGCACACATAGGCGCAAGATTAGTTCTGCTTGGGGTCGAGATGGGTCCGAATCCACCACAGGGCAACACGCAAGGGGTAGCCAATCCACCTTCTGCATATTTTTCCGAGTAAATAAATAATGCTTGGAGAAACCTGTATGGACACAGTTTGTTTGTTTATTAGGATTTTAACGTCATGTTTTACACTTTGGTTACATTCATGACAGGAACGGTAGTTACTCATTACACAAGATTCATCAGCTCACAAGATTATATCAAACACAGTCATGGACGATTTAAGATCTCCAATTCACCTCACTTGCACGTATTTGGACTGTGGGAGGAAATCTGAGCGCCCGGAGGAAACCCACGCAGACACGGAGACAACATGCAAACTCCACACAGAAAGGACCCGGACCGCCCCACCTGGGGATCGAACTCAGGACCTTCTTACAGTAAAAACAGTCCAAACCAACTAAAAAAGCAAGAATCAAAGCCAGGAACTGTGTCACTGAGCCTTCTTACTGGAAATCAGTTCACTGGGTCTAGTTTGTCTCCTGTTCAGTCACAGTTGCGTCACTGGTCCAGTTTTCGCCCGTGGGGGCGCATTTTTCCAAAGATCTGGCATCACTTAAGCTTTACTGTTATCAATACATAACAAAATACCAAGTACTCACTTGTCCAGGACGAAATACAGGTCGAAGGCACCCTGGCAGGACCTCTCTTCATCCTCAGCTTGCCCCTGTGTTACAGAAGCCAGGGTGAAAAGCAAAACTCCCAAAACAGCCAAGTGCAAAACCCAAGTGCTGGAAGAGTGTGCCATGGTTTTCTTGACTTGTGCAAAAAACAAAAACACTCCTGACAGCAAACTGAGGCGCTTTTACATCATCCAGCAGTGGTGAGGAATAATGCGTCCCGTCCTGATGAAGAAATAATAAAACATGAAGGATTTCGGGATGCTCAGGTCCGTCCTAATGCTCTGGTGGAAAAAAAAAAACATCAGCCCGTTAATCACACCGTGCCAAACATATCAAAAACTTAAAAATGATTGTATATTTTAGCTTAAATAAGTTGGTGTGTACATAAAACAAAACAATACCTCTCCACAAGTTGCGTTAATGATCCAAACGAGAAGCAAAGACGCGAAACTCTGAACAAAGGCTGCGGCGGCTACGACTACAGTGATTTGCTGTACGCGAAAGAGTCGATTCCCTGAGTCGGCTCTTTTGGTCAGCGTTGGGAGTCGGTAAAAGAATCAAGTCAAGAATCAAATGGTCAGACACCGAGGCTTTTGTGTCATAAAAGCAGCTCATGAACTGGGTGCTAAACAGCAACATGAGTCCTTGAGACCTAGGACCTCGTGCGACTCTGACCAGAATGAGGCTCTATGTACATGTTCCTTTCTGACAACTGTATGATGGAAATCTATTCAAACGGATTAATGAATAAATGGAATGCAAGGTTGGTTGGCACAGCTGGTAAGGTGGGCTGATGACCCTTTGTTTTTTCAGTTTCAAAGTACCTTTAACCTTTTAAATTTGCAGTGGGTAGGTTGGCAGCTCCAAATCAACCCTAGGTGTAGTTTGGAGAAACCACAAATTATTCCAAACCCCCTCCTTTGTGTTTTCCTCATCACACATCAGTACACTGGATTTAGAAACTATTTAGACCCCTTGACGTTTTGCACCTTTTATTCTGCTGTGGATTTGAGCAAGGCCCTTACTTAATCCTCTCGGCTCCAGGGGCGTGTACGATGGCTGACCCTGCGCTCTGACCCCAACGTCCAAACAAGTTGGGATATTTGAAGAAAGAGTTTGCTTGTGCTGTACAACTGTATGTGTATATGTGACAAATAAAGGCATTCTGTTCTATTCTTATTCACAAAAGTATTCAGACCCTTTATTTAGTACTTTATAAAAGCACCTTTAGCAGCAATTACAGCTGAAAGTCTTTTGGATACATCTCTACTGAATACATCTCTACAAGCTTTGAGCACGTGGATTCGGAAAGTTAAGCTGTCAGATTGGATGGTACGTGTCTCTGTGAACTGCCAGCGGTGGTGGTGTATTGTGTATGGAATCTTCTCTTCGTTAACTATGACACAGAGCATAATAATGTTCATTCATTCATTCATTGACTGTTTGGCCACTGCGGTGGGTCTGATTTATTAGGCAAAATGCATGAAATGCCCCAGACAGGTTGCCAGTCTATCACAGGGCAGACACACACAGGGCAACTTTTGGTAGCTGCAATTGGCCAGACTGCATGTCTTTAGACTTGTAAGAGGGAACCGGAGCTTCTTCCTCAGCCTTTGTACCGTTCGGTTACGGGGTCGGCTCTCGGCGGATCGTGATCAGCATCGATTTGGCACAATTTTTACGCCGGATGCCCTTCCTGACACGACCCTCCCTATTTATCCGGGCTTGGGACCGGCACTACAGTGCACTAGTTTTGTGCATCTAGTGGCTAGGTATCTATAGGACAATTCAGTGTTTCCAATTAGCCTGGTGGCATGTTTTTGGACTGTGGGAGGACACCGGAGCACCCGGAGGAAACCCACAAGAACACAGGGAGAACATGCAGGTAGAACTCCGCACAGAAAGGACCAGGACCGCACCACCTGGGGATCGAACCCAGGACCTTCTTGCTGTGAGGCGACAGTGCTACCCACTTAGCCACCGTGTGGGAGGAAACCGGAGCACCCGGAGGAAACCCTTGTTGCACGGTCAGGGAATCGAACCTAGGTCCTTCTTGCTGTGAGGCAACAGCGCTGCATAATAATGTGTCTGGCTCCATGACCATGAAAACGAGTTCAGTCTACTTCACTGGCCTCCTTTCTCACCTGATCTACAGCCAACGAGCAAGCCAAAATAATCAACGAAACGTTTCCCAAGTCTTCTGTGGCTTATTAAGGCTTTTCCATGAGCAGACAGAGTCCTACCCTGGGTTGGAATGGTGTTCCAAATGAAGTGGCCAGTGTAAGTGTGTCAACGCGAACGAACGAGGCGGTTGGGAGTCGAAGCAGTTGACTCTTGTGAGTCAACTAATATGATTCACTGAAACGAGCCGAATGCCTGTCAGTGCCATAAAAACAGCACGGTGTCAAATTTCGACCCTCAACAAAAATTCCCTTCAGCTTTACCGGAGAACTTCAGTAGTGTTCATGTTAAACCTCCCTTCTGTAAACCAGTAAAACATTATTTCTGATGACTCGTGTGCGTTTTCTGACCAGTCAGGAGACTTTCCAGAGATTTAGTGTTTCGGTGGAGGTTGAATGAGGACAAACGTTAAACCACCAGAAAGAAAATAGCTGTGAACTTACAACACAGGGTGAATAAATATAAAAGTGAGAAGTTAAGAAGCTACGTTTTTTGAAAATTATGTTTGAATCGAGTCAACATGCCAAACAAATTATCTGAGAAAGTTTTCCAGAACATTCCACTGCTTTGCAAAGTAAATGTGAGGGAGAGTAGGGATGGTTGTCAGTTTCCTTAGTCTTAAGAGGCTAGTTTGGCTTCTGGAGTGTCCAATTACTGACTGTAGTCCATCTGTTTCTCTACATGCTTTGTTACCGCCTTTCATGCTGTTCTTCAATGGTCAGGACCCCCACAGAGCAGGTATAATTCAGGTGGTGGATCATTCTCAGCACTGCAGTGACACTGACATGGTGGTGGTGTGTTAGTGTGTGTTGTGCTGGTATGAGTGGATCAGACACAGCAGCGCTGCTGGAGTTTTTAAATACCGTGTCCACTCACTGTCCACTCTATTAGACACTCCTACCTAGTTGGTCCACCTTGTAGATGTAAAGTCAGAGACGATCGCTCATCTATTGCTGCTGTTTGAGTCGGTCATCTTCTAGACCTTCATCAGTGGTCACAGGACGCTGCCCACGGGGCGCTGTTGGCTGGATATTTTTGGTTGATGGACTATTCTCAGTCCAGCAGTGACAGTGAGGTGTTTAAAAACTCCAGCAGCGCTGCTGTGTCTGATCCACTCATACCAGCACAACACACACTAACACACCACCACCATGTCAGTGTCACTGCAGTGCTGAGAATCATCCACCACCTAAATAATACCTGCTCTGTGGTGGTCCTGTGGGGGTCCTGACCATTGAAGAACAGCATGAAAGGGGGTAACAAAGCATGTAGAGAAACAGATGGACTACAGTCAGTAATTGTAGAACTACAAAGTGCTTCTATATGGTAAGTGGAGCTGATAAAATGGACAGTGTGTGTTGAAACAAGGAGGTGGTTTTAATGTTATGGCTGATCAGTGTATATAAAAAAAGGGTTTTAATAGCACTGAAAGCGAGTGCAGTCATGCCCAGAGTATTTCAGTTTAATCCATAACATAAAAAAACTTGAAAGTCTGTATTTGAGAAATGTACGTACCATTTGATTCAGTTCTTGTGGAGGTATTGTGACGCACTTTAGTTGCTTCAATGCACTTTTACTTTCACCTCTGGTACAGAGTTCTTTCAGTTTTACAACACAATATACTTTTTTCCTTATACATTTCTATAAAATTATGTGTGTATACAGCTTTGATTTACCAACTTGCAGTGGGAAAAACACAAATCTGCAATATCAGGTAATAGCACAGCTAGTTTACTGAGGTGAAGGCAGACTTTTAAATAGGAAGACATGCTAACTATTAAATCTTATTGTCTTATTGTTCTTTTTTGGAGGGGGGGAGGCTGAGCCAAGAACTCAGCAAAATGAAGTCAGAAACCATTACACAAATCTAATCATGATGAATACGGATCTGGAGTGGAGCACAAGATCACCTTACAGGCTCTGAACATATCTGAGAAGTACAAAATATGAGACTACAGCCACACTGCCTTGGTCAGGCAACCCCTCTACACTTATTAGGGCGGCACGGTGGCTCGGTGGGTAGCGCTGTCGCCTCACAGCAAGAAGGTCCTGGGTTCGATCCCCAGGTGGGGCGGTCTGGGTCCTTTCTGTGTGGAGTTTGCATGTTCTCTCCGTGTCTGCGAGGTAACCAAAGTGTAAAACATGACGTTAAAATCCTAATAAACAAACACGTATTAACCATTCGAAGGAGCTAGTTTGTTGACTGTGATACCAACTACAGTGTTGATCTTCTTGTGCTTGATGCCACCACCACCATTTTTTAATCTGACTTGAAATACCTCATATAATTTCAGAAGTTTAAAACCTGAAGTGCATTAGAATGACCACTGTGACATCATGCCCTTTATAGTAAACATTTTTCTACACTTCAGGTTTAGAATGACCCTACAAATGGCTGTTGAGGGCAACCTAATTCAAGTGCAATCTGTAGGGCAGATCACTTAATACTGGACAGTAGATGCGGTACATTTCGTTCTTTATCTTTATACCTTGTTTCTTCTAGTTTTTAATTCTAAATTTGGTTTTCGGTTACAGATCAGCAGCATTTCAGTGATAAAAATAAAGATTTTAGGAATCCAGCAGACATAGCAGCGGTTTCCAATCTGTAATACCTCAAAACCATGATTCGTGGCCTTCAGGACCCCCTGCTGTTTGCAAACAAAACAAACAGGGCTGTTCACAATGTCATCATCTGGGCCCCCGGACCACATCCTGTAGCTCTTGCACTCCTGTTTTAGACTTCAGCTCTGCTTTTCACATCATTCCAGGGTACTGGATAAACTGGGTTCCTCCTCCTGTCTGTGACTAAATCCACAATGTCCTGGCTTACAGGAAACAGCAGGTCAGGATGCACGACCACAACAGATCCTTCCTTACAGATGATGCCATCCGAGGTGGCTTCATCTGGATTGTTCCTTCTCGAAGGGGCAACTGTGATGTCTCATGAGATCATGTCTGGGGAAAACTGCCTGTGTTTACCGTCCAAACAGTTTAAGCAGTAATACAAGAAAAAATAACAATGACAACTTATGTTAACACCCACATTTTTGGACGGGATGTCCAACAAACTTCTAAGTACTCTGGTCTTGTCCTACTTCCCAAAGACAGTGCAGAAGTTGTATTGGCTGCTTGACATTTGTGTGAGGGTGTATGGTGTCCTGCTTTTTCTTGTTTGTTTGTTTGTTTGTTTATTGCTAAACTCAACCCAGTTACGTGCTGAAACCAAATCAAATCTGACCGGATGAATCTAAACACGAATCGTTCTACAGCTCTGATCTCCAGCTTTGAGAGGTGGTGTGCTGACATCTTCTGGACAGACTGGTATTCCACCATCTAGCTAAACATTTCCCAGCTCAACACAGATGTTTGTAACTGGGACACACATGTGGGTAACTGGAACAGTCATGTATGTCCGTGTGGTCAGAAAGTGGTTCAGTGACACTACTGTGCGTGGCATGCAGGGTACATACACCTTGTTTCTACACTCACTGTCCATTTTATCAGATCCACTTACCATATAGAAACACTTTGTAGTTCTACAATTACTGACTGTAGTCCATCTGTTTCTCAGTATGCTTTGTTACCCCCCTTTCATGCTGTTCTTCAATGGTCAGGACCACCACAGAGCAGGTATTATTTAGGTGGTGGATGATTCTCAGCACTGCAGTGACACTGACATGGTGGTGGTGTGTTAGTGTGTGTTGTGCTGGTATGAGTGGATCAGACACAGCAGCGCTGCTGGAGTTTTTAAACACCTCACTGTCACTGCTGGGCTGAGAATAGTCCACCAACCAAATATATCCAGCCAACAGCGCCCCGTGGGCAGCGTCCTGTGACCACTGATGAAGGTCTAGAAGATGACCGACTCAAACAGCAGCAATAGATGAGCGATCGTCTCTGACTTTACATCTACAAGGTGGACCGACTAGGCAGGAGTGTCTAATAGAGTGGACAGTGAGTGGACACTGTGTTGGAAACTAGGAAACTTCTGTGTTGGAAACTAGGAAACTTCTGCTACCGGCATCCGAACGAAGCCGCTAGCCTAGTTGTTTGTTTGTAGCCTTTAGCTAAATAACTTTTTATATACGTATGTTTTAAACATATAATTTATACGTTAATCTTCCGTGTGTTGTTGATTTAGTTCTATTTTGTTTATCGTAAAAAAGCGCTTGTGTTTACTAACGTAAATTCGTGCTGTGTTGGAAACTAGGAAACTTCTGCTACCGGCATCCGAACGAAGCCGGTTTTGTTTGTTTTTGTACTTCAGCGCATAAACATCATAATTATCCAGAATTAAAACCGTTTTCGGTCCGCACGAAGCGCGTTTGTGTTTGGTTGTGTTCTGTATTTCAGCTCTTAAAACACCTCTGTTTTGTGGGGAGTTATAACCGTTTCTGTTCGTAGGAAGCGCGTTTATTTGTTTTGTACACCAGCGCATAACACCGTTCTCCTTTAGAATTACAGCCGCTTTTGTCCGAACGAAGCGCGTTTGTGTTTGGTTGCTTGTGTTTGGTTGTGTTCTGTATTTCAGCTCTTAAAACACCTGTGTTTTGTGGGGAGTTATAACCGTTTCTGTTCGTAGGAAGCGCGTTTATTTGTTTTGTACACCAGCGCATAACACCGTTCTCCTTTAGAATTACAGCCGCTTTTGTCCGAACGAAGCGCATTTGTGTTGCTTTGGTTGGTGGTTTTTGTATTCCAGCTCATCATCGCCTGTTTCATCCGGAATTAAAGCCGTTCTTCTGTGACTACCAGCAGAAGCGCCGGTGAATCCAACATAAACATCATCTCCAACTCATCTTGTAAAGCTAAGTACATTTCTTTGTTACTATGGCCCCAGCAGGAGCTTTGTATCCATGTTCCGAGTGTAATATGTTCAGTTATTCCTTCTCCGTGTTTAGTGATAACTTTACATGTGATAAGTGTAGATTAGTGGTTAGTCTAACGGAGAAGATCTCAGTGTTAGAAGGGCGCATTCGGGCGTTAGAACAGACTACTACTAGTGAGGGCTTAGATTCAGCTGTAGCAGTCCCGAATGCCAGCAGTTCAGGTACAGAACCCCAGACTCCGGCATTAGAGCCCTCACAGCGGGGCGACTGGGTGACGTCTCGGCGACATAGTCGTAGGGAAAAGCACCGACCATCTCAGTTGCACGTGTCCAACAGGTTTTCCCCACTCAGTGAGCCACCCGCTGAGAAGCCTGTTAATGTAAGTGCTCTGGTTATAGGAGATTCTCAGCTCCGACACGTGCGTATTGCAACCCCCATAGAGACACCAGCAACCATAGTCACTTGTATTCCGGGGGCCAGGGCGCCTGACATCAGAGCAAACCTGAAAGTGCTGGCTAATGCTAATCGTAGATTTTCGAAGATTGTTATCCACGTCGGCACTAATGATGTTCGTTTACGGCAGTCTGAGGTTACTAAGAGTAATGTTAAAGAGGTGTGTGAGTTAGCTAGGTCGATGTCTGAGGCAGTAGTGTGCTCTGGCCCCTTACCGATTCGACCCAGTGGCGAAACCTACAGCAGGTTGTTGTCGCTGAACCGCTGGATGTCTAAATGGTGCTCAGAAAACTGCATCGATTTTGTAGATAACTGGTCCACCTTTGAGGGAAGGCCTGGTCTTTTGAAGCGGGATGGTGTCCACCCCACGTGGGAGGGTGCTGCTCGCATTTCTTGCAGCATAGGTGACAGGCTTTACCACCGCGTTAGTGTAGCGGCAGATAGTGTTAAATGACTATCCAGAGCCAAGACCAGGCAGCAGACTAACAGGCCTAACCGACTGTCTGCGAGTCGCCATCGGACGTCACCCGGAATCCTTAGGTCACAAACCATTGAGACTGTGTCTGTTTACCGTGGCAGGTGTAAGCCAAAACAAATTCAAAAAGTATGTCATAATAACTTAATTAAAATTAATCTAAATGAGCATCATGAAAACCCTAGTAAAGTTAAACTAAAGTTAGGACTTCTAAACATCAGGTCACTTGCATGCAAAACAGTAATTGTAAATGAAATAATTACAGATAATTGTCTTAGTGCCCTGTGTTTAACCGAGACCTGGGCTAGACCTGATGAGTATCTAGGTTTAAATGAAGCATCTCCTCCGGGTTACAGTTATGAACATAAGCCACGTCTTAGCGGTCGTGGTGGAGGAATAGCCGCAATTTATGATAAAGACATAGGTCTTACTGTAAAATCATCTCCCATAACAAACTCGTTTGAAGTTCTTATCTCTGACATAACCATTAAATGTTCATCTGATAAAAATAGTATGTTTAAACTGGTTACTGTTTATCGACCCCCTGGTCCTTACTCAGAATTTCTTAACGAATTTGCCGATTTTCTTTCTAAATTAGTCTTATCAACTAAGAAAGCTCTAATTGTTGGTGACTTTAATATTCATTATGAGGATAAGTGTAATCCACTCAAAATTGCGTTTGATTCTATTTTAGAATCCTTAGACATCACCCAAAATGTAACAGGACCCACTCACCGCTGTAAACATACCTTAGATTTAATACTTACTTATGGTATAAACATAGACAACCTGGAAATTATACCACAGAATGACTTAATCTCTGATCACTCCCTACTAATATATGAAGTGTCCCTGTCCAATAATATACAGCAACCAAATCGTTTTAAATGTAAGCGCACTATTACATCTGCAACTGCAGCAGCGTTCATAAACTGCCTACCAGAATTACCAAATATATCAGCATCAGAACCTAAAGAACTAGATCAGGCAACTCAAATCCTAGAGACCGTACTGCGCACAACCTTAGATAACGTAGCCCCACTCAAAACTAAACTGATTAGGGAGAAAAAACTTGCTCCATGGTACAATGACCACACATGCGCACTTAAACAAGCAGCACGGAAATTAGAACGTAAGTGGCGTCACACTACACTGGAGGTGTATAAGATTGCTTGGAAAGATGCTCTAACTGAGTATAAACATGCACTTATAAAAGCTAAATCTTTATATTATTCATCCCTAATAGAGAAAAATAAAAACAATCCTAGATTCCTTTTTGAGACAGTGTCCAAATTAACTAAAAACGTCAATGAAACTGAATCTAATATACCGCCTGACTGTACCAGTGATGATTTTTTAAAATTCTTTAATGACAAGATAGAAAAAATACGACTTCAGAGTCAGAGTGTGTCACTTGCCAATGTTAAGTATAAACTCACTCTGAGCAGCATTGGTGATAATAGTAACGAGTTAATCCAACTAAATTCCTTTAATCCAATCTCCCAAAATGAACTAACTGTGTTGATTAAATCATCGAAGTCATCATCGTGTATACTCGATCCTGTTCCAACTCGTTTACTTAAAGATTTACTCCCAGCTATTGTAGAGCCCCTGCTTACATTAATCAATGCATCCCTTAGCCTTGGATATGTACCTAAATTGTTTAAAAGTGCTGTTATTAAACCCCTGATTAAAAAACCTAATCTTGATCCACATGTTTTATCTAATTATAGGCCAATTTCAAACCTTCCTTTTGTCTCAAAGATATTAGAAAAAGTCGTTTCCAAACAGCTATGTTCTTATTTGAATGAAAATTGTATTCATGAAAAATTTCAATCAGGATTTAGACCCAATCATAGTACCGAAACCGCATTAATTAGAGTAGTTAACGAGTTGTTAATGTCTTCTGATAATGGATGTGTCTCTTTTCTTGTTCTATTAGATCTTAGCGCAGCGTTTGATACGGTCGATCATAACATTTTACTGGAGAGGCTAGAAAATACAGTAGGTGTTAAAGGACTCGCACTCTCTTGGTTTAAATCATATCTGACTGACCGCTCTCAATTCGTTTATGTAAATAATAAATGCTCGGAAACTACAAAAGTAAAGTATGGTGTTCCACAGGGGTCGGTACTGGGACCGCTATTATTTACACTCTATATGCTTCCACTAGGTGAAATTATTCATAAACATGGCATAAACTTTCACTGCTATGCAGATGACACACAGCTGTATATATCAGCCAAACCAAATGATACTGACACAATCAGTAAGATAGAAGATTGTGTAAACGACATAAAAAACTGGATGTCGTGTAATTTTCTTTTACTTAATTCAGATAAAACTGAGGTTTTACTTGTTGGCTCTAAAGCTGCAAGAGACAAGTTGTCTAACCTGGTGCTAAACTTAAACACGTTCTCTGTTACTCCCAGCCCAGATGTAAAAAACTTAGGTGTCACAATAGATTCAGATCTTTCCTTTGATACACACATTAATAATATTACTAGAGTTGCTTTCTATCATTTGCGTAATATCTCTAAAATAAGAAATATACTATCTGTTAATGACGCCGAAAAACTGATCCATGCGTTTATAACTTCTCGGTTAGATTATTGTAATGCTCTTCTAACTGGATGCTCTGGTAGATCCTTAAACAAACTCCAGTTAGTTCAAAATGCAGCAGCTCGAGTGCTAACTAGAACTAAAAAATTTGATCATATCACTCCTGTTCTATCATCTCTACACTGGCTGCCAGTTAAATTTCGCATTGATTACAAAACACTTTTACTAACCTATAAAGCGCTACATGGTCTGGCTCCACAGTATCTGAGTGAACTTATTAATTACTACAGCCCAGCACGTCCACTTCGTTCACAAGATGCAGGGTTACTTATAGTTCCTAAAATTAAAAAGACCAAAGCTGGTGGAAGAGCATTTTCTTACAAAGCTCCACAACTCTGGAATAATCTTCCTGCCTCTATTCGGGATTCGGACACAGTCTCAATGTTTAAGTCTAGACTGAAAACATATTTATTTTCTCAGGCTTTTGATTAATATAGACAAAGGCGCAGAGCTTGGGGGTTCTTGGTCATAGAAACTTGTGGTGATCAGGGATGTTGGGTCGCTGTCGTTCTGCCTCTCTTGTCCAATCACTCTGGTTTGGGTAGGAGAGGTGGGCGCTGATGTCCTGTGAAAGCCTTCATGACCTTGTTACCTGCTCGCTCTCCCTTTTAGTTATGCTGTAATAATTAGGGCTGCCGGAGTCTAAAACTCTCTGTAAAACTGTTTGTCAACTAGCATTGTACATTATTAACTACATTCTCTGTTGTTTTACCCCGAGGGCATTCTGATGGAAACCTGTTTACCCGCCGAGGTTAAGGATTGAAGTCGAGACTGCCGGGACAACGATGCTGCTCCTGTCAGATGTGACGGGTCTGGAGTAATTGCAACGACAAGAAATCACTACAGACTTTATTGAAGACTAGAGCGGATAACAACTCTATTATTATTTATTTATCTATTTATTACCAGTTATAACTTTTAGATCATTTAATTCTGTGTTTGTATGATTTGTGTAAATCGTGTATTTATTTAAAGTATCCTCCAGGCCACCCATGAAGGATGGGCCCTGTTGAGTCTGGTTCCTCTCAAGGTTTCTTCCTGTAATTTTCAGGGAGTTTTTCCTTGCCACAGTCGCCCTCGGCTTGCTCAACAGGGGTTTTTGTATCTGTTGGTCCTGGATTTTGTAAAGTTGCTTTGAGACAATGTATATTGTAAAAAGCGCTATATAAATAAAGTTGACTTGACTTGACTTGACACGGTATTTAAAAACTCCAGCAGCGCTGCTGTGTCTGATCCACTCATACCAGCACAACACACACTAACACACCACCACCATGTCAGTGTCACTGCAGTGCTGAGAATCATCCACCACCTAAATAATACCTACTCTGTGGGGGTCCTGTGGGGGTCCTGACCATTGAAGAACAGGGTGAAAGGGGGCTAACAAAGCATGTAGAGAAACAGATGGACTACAGTGGTTTTAATGTTGTGGCTGATCGGTGTATGTCCATGTGGTCAGAAACTGGACCAGTGGCAATACTGTGCCTAGAATGCAGGGTAAGAACTTCCAAAAGTAAGTGGATGGATACATATTTTCATATCCACTGTGGGGTTTGGTTGATTTTCTCTGTGAAACACTAGCATCACCAGGACATCCTAGTGACCCCTATGGGTATGCCTATTGATTCATAACTTTGAAGCTTGTGCCCTACTACAGTGTATTTTTCCCAATTGTCCTCCCAATCTAGTGATATTTAATTCCCCGATTGCATTTCGCTTCCTCTCTACTGCTGCAGACCTCCACATCTCCACCAGCGAGAGCCGTGACTAACATGGCTCCTCCGACACGTGCAGTAGCCTACCGCTTCTTTTCACCCGCTTGAGATGAGTTTATAAGAAGCTCAGTCTCATCAGCCAGCAGAGGTAGTAATTGCACCACTTATAAGGAATCCGTTTCAGCATCTAACCCTGCCTGTGTAGGCGCCCTGCATGCCGGTAGCAGAGCTGAGATTCGAACTCACAAACTCTTCGAAATCATGTCAGCTCTGATGTGCTAGCGAGTTTTACTGCTGCCCCACCTGAGCGACCTACCACAGTGTTAAAACATTAAAACATCAGCGGTAAAACACGCTAGCACACTAGAGCTGGGATTTCGAATGCATCGTATCAAATCTCAGCTCTGCCATCCGGTTGGGCTGGGCGGCTGCATGAACAACGATTGGCTGTTGTTTATACAGGGTGGGTAAGCCGGAGCTAAGACCTCATAACTGAGCGAATTACGACCTCTGCTGGCTGGTTGATGGCGCCTGCACAGAGTTGAGGAATAATGCTGATCAGGGTGTGGCTCTCCGTGCACAAAGCTGATCTGCATACGAACTCGCCTCACGCAGGTGAAAAACATTAGTGAACTTGTGATATCTTCAGAATACTTCTCATCATTGTTTACACCCTAGTTTGGTTTTAATAAAGTATTTCTGATACATTAAAAGCAAAATTAATACCAGTTTGACGGTTCTAAAAGTGCATTTAATTTAATGAGGCCACAGAACACTGAACAATACTGAATACAAACATGGCTAAATAGGTTTAAAACAATAAATAAAAGTACTATTTCAAGTCACCAGTTTTAGTTTCTACTGAACGTTTTCTACCCCTGAAGCACCACGGCCCACTTAATTCTAAACACAAACTACACAAAACATCTGGATGCCCCACTATTCTACAAAACACTTATTTCTGCTTTATAAAGTGCTTGTTAATGATGCCCTTGGCCACATCCAGAGCTCCGCTGGCAGCCACAGGGACATGAGGGGTGATTCCAGCTCCTTCCCAAGCCGGACCCTGGGCAGTAACTGAGTGGGTGGTAGGAACGGCCAGGAAAATATCGCTGTCACCCACTCGGAAAGTCTTCGGAGGGTGACAGGAGCCACGGGTCGGCTCACCGACAATCATGGCACGACCGAACTTCTTCATGATGTAAACGAATTCCTCCGCTGCGCCGGATGTCACACCACTGGTCAGGACGAGCAGGCCCTTTTTGGAACCGTATCTCCTACCTAAATACAAAATAATCACAGTCAGTTTCAAGATTTATTAGTTTCAAGAAGTACAAAGTACACGGGACAGTGGTCTCTTTGCCAAGGTCAAAAAACCCCAAGCTATAACTTTATAATAATTTATAATAGTAATTATTATTATTGTCTGTCTGTACTGTGATAAGATACCGGTTACACTGTTCTGTTAGCACTATTCAACCACGTGTATACACCGACCAGGCATAAGGAAGGAACAGTGGTAAACCGGCGACAGGGTCAAGGGCAGCCAAGGCTCATTGGTGCACTTGGGGAGCTGATCCAACAGACGAGCTACTGTAGCTCAAACTGCTGAAGAAGTTCATGCTGGTTCTGATAGAAAGGTGTCAGAATACACAGGGCATCACAGTTTGTTGTGTACGGGGCTGCATAGCCGCAGACCAGTCAGGGTGCCCATGCTGACCCCTGTCCACCACCGAAAGCGCCAACAATGTGCACATGAGCATCGGAACTGGACCACGGAGCAATGGAAGAAGGTTGTCCGGTCTGATGAATAACGTTTCTTGTACATTCTTGTGCGTCGCTTACCTGGGGAACACACGGCACCAGGATGCACTATGGGAAGAAGGCGAGCCGGCGGAGGCGGTGTGATGCTTTGGGCGACGTTCTGCTGGGAAACCTTGGGTCCTGCCATCCATGTGGATGTTACTTTGGCACGTAGCACCTACCTAAGCATTGTTGCAGACCATGTTCACCCTCTCATGGAGACGGTTCCCTGATATCTGTGGCCTCTTTCACGAAGCTAAAATGCTTCAGGAACGGTTTGAGGAGCACAACAACCAGTTTGAGGTGTTGACTTGGCTTCCAAATTCCCCAGATCTCAATCCAATCAAGCATCTGTGGGACGTGCTGGACAAACAAGTCAGATCCATGGAGGCTTCACCTCACATCTTCAGAGGCCTAGCGGAGTCCATGCCTTGATGGGTCAGGGTTGTTTTGGCAGCAAAAAGGGGACCAACACAATATTATGAAGGTGGTCATAATGTTATGCCTGAGTAAGTCCATGTAATTACTCATATTTATCTCACCTTATCTTAAATGTTTAATACCTGTCAGCTCTGGGAGGGTAACGAGTTCTGTAGTGGTGCCAGACGCTCGGTCGTGGAGTTTATCCAACACGATCGGCACCTCACCATCAAAGAAGTACGAGCAGAATCCAGCGAGGGGCGTCGTGGCTCCTCCGATGTTGTTTCTTTAACAGGTTGAGTTACAATAAATAAAAGAATAACATAAATCGAATGCTTATAATGCATTTAAAAGTAAACTAACATTAAACAAATGGAAGAAATTTTAATTTAATTTAATTTTTCAATGTTAAACACCCTGGAAAAATCGTTTACACATATTAAATTCTACATTCATGCATAAATTCCAGCATTTTACTAACTGCTTAATGGATCTGCCATCACTCATAACAATGGGCTCAAGTCAGAACTACATCCTAGACTGGATGCCAGTTTGGGTCTACTGAACCTAAAGAGTACTAAACCAGACTAGACCGGGATCTAAATGAAGGATTTATAGTATGAAGACTAGATTTATTTACACCTCAAGCGTCAATCCAAGCCAGTTTTGTCTTCCTGTGCAAACACGCCTGATTCTTCTGTAATTATTATCATTATTTATTTATTTTAGCGCATCAAAATTTTACCCAATTGCGTTATGCTTCCTCTCTACTGGTGCTGACCCCCGCCCCGGTTGAGGAGAGCGAACACGGCACGTGTGCAGTAGCCGACTGCGTCTTTTCACCTGCACGAGGCAAGATCATATGCGGATCAGCTTTGTGCACGGAGAGCCACACCCTGATCAGCATTATTCCTTGACTCTGTGCAGACGCCATCAGTCAGCCAGCAGAGGTCGTAATTGCATCAGTTATGAGCTCCTTATCCGGCTTTCCCCTCCATGTATGAACAACAGCCAGACGTGCCGGATGGCAGAGCTGAGTTTCAAACCGACAAGTTTGAAATGTCATCTCTGGTGTGCTAGCATGTTTTTTTAGTTTTTATAACTATAACAATATCCTTATTCCTATATTTATTCTTATATATCTGTATATATTGTTTATAAGAATCGATACACTACTGCTCCTGTTACATGTACCAGATGCACAATTTGCACATAGTGTTTTTCTGTTGCAGACCATATGCTGTATAAATGCACCTTATTTACTTACTTACTTACTTTATTTGTATTAGTTTCTCTTCTTTTGCTTGTTAAACTACTGGAGACCAATAATTTCCTTAGGGATAAAGTATCTGTCTGTCTGTCTGTCTGTCTGTCCGTCCGTCTGTCCATCTATCCATCTATCTATCCATCTATCCATCTATCTATCCATCTATCCATCTATCTATCTTACTGTGCTGGACTGGAAGCGGTTCCTCAAGCGCTCACCTCAGATCGATGATCATCACATCTGTATCCACCACTTTGTTCCAAACATGCTCCACAATGATCTTAGCAATAGCGGCGACCTGTTCGAACTCTCCGAACATGTCGAAGCGCAGGTAACCGACGTTGTTCTCAAATACGTCTGTGTGAAACGTAGCATTGACGAGCGCAAGTAGCATTTCAGGTGACGCACTCTGGGGAAAAGAAACAACAGAGGTGTGATAGGTAGGTAGGTAGGTAGGTAGGTAGGTAGGTAGGTAGGTAGGTAGATAGATAGATAGATAGATAGATAGATAGATAGATAGATAGATAGATAGATAGATAGATAGATAGATAGATAGATAGATAGATAGATAGATAGATAGATAGATAGATAGATAGATAGATAGATAGATAGATAGATAGATAGATAGATAGATAGATAGATAGATAGATAGATAGATAGATAGATAGATACTTTTATACTGTAGTCTTACAGAACAAAGTGTCACACAACATAAAGCAACTCAAAACGTCTGACACCAGTAAATTAACAGTCTGTGATGTAATTCTGTGACATGCCCTTCGAATGCTGTTCTTTAGCTGGTAATGTCTTCGTTTACATAAATAGGGTTAGTTTGACATGGAACGGTGGTCTTTGGCCGAGGTTCTAGAAAGAGAAGACCACAAAAAAACAGGTATTGTGAGTTATAAGCTGCTACACTGCCGTGGTCTTGGAGGCAAAGTGAAGCTTTCTTGACTGTGGACGGTGTCAGTCATGTTCCAGCAACTTCTAACCTGTTACAAAATTGGGTGTTTTGTAGATTTCATCTGACTATCCAAAATATCGGTCTCATACAATAAGATCGACAGTTTGGGCTTTAATTTATACCAATTTTTGCAGGAGCACTGATCCATGTACCTACTAAAGGGTGCAGCCAAACGTGCCCTACTTATCGTGAAGGAATTGTGAGGCCATGCCACTAAGATAAAATACATTATAGATCCTTCCACACCAGTAAAGTAAATAATCTAAGCTGATGTATGTAAATTATTGACCCAGTTGATTTTGTCTTATTTTTAATTTTTTTTTTATATCAGCTTCAAACATAAACAAAAAAGCTTACCACTGGAGGCGGTGCAGGGGTGTTGGCTGTAACTTTTAGACACTTGTCTCCAGACAGTCCTAGAAGATCGGCTGACAGCTTTGCTTCCAGTTCTTCCTTCGAGGAAACCAAGCTGTACTCGCCACCGTCAGCAAGAGCCTCTAACTTTTTAGCTACAGTGGCCCCGACGCTCTCGAAAGCGTAGTTCTCCGCTACCAAAGATGCCGTTGCTTTGAGAAGCACAGGAATCTTAGTACGGAGCTTAATAATTGCGACTGCAGCATCGATGGCGTGTTCTGGATCAACGGCGACATCAGGAGCCACTCCGCTGACCTCCCAGGTCTTCCCAGTGATGGGGTTGATGGATTTAGCCACAGGTACCGAGACATAGAAAGCAGTATCGCTAATCTTAATCTTGTCGATTTTTACAGATCCGCCAGCGGTATTCTCTCCGACTATAGTGGCTCTTTTAAGGTTCTTAAGACAAAACGTGACGTCTTCTGCGACACCGATCGTGTTCTTGCTTGTCAGAATGATCAAAGGCTTTGATGTTCCGTACCTCTTTCCCAGCAAGGTGGGCATCGACCAGAGCTCGGCGGTGCTGTTCGACGGCCGATCGTACACAGAGTCGATATGAATGAGAGGCTCGGGATCGGTGTAATAAGAGACGATGTAAGGGATGCCAGAGAACTCCCCGCTGACCGCTGAGCGAAAGTCCAGGATCATGGCAGACGTCGGGAGGACCTTGTCCCAAACGTGCTGCAGCAGGAGCGGCCCGATCTTCTGAGCCATCTCCTCCCCGATGATGTGCTGAATCTTCAGGTAGGCGATGTCGTCCTCCAGGACCTCAACGTTGACCGTTTTCTTGACCACAGCAGCCAGGTGCTCTGGAGGGATGTCAGGAATCGCTGGTGGTGCAACCGGAACATAATCTGGCTCATAGGTGACCTGAAGTCTTGGATCACCAACGATGTTCTTTATTCCGTCAGTTAGCAAGCTGGCAAGAGTACCGGGATCTTCGATGTTGAGGATCTCTGTGTTGTTGGTGGTGGAACGCATCAGTTCCTCCATGCCAGATAGTCTTTCTGGTGAGCAGTAGTTGTCTGTGATGATTTTCGCCATCTCAGTGATGAGTGTAGGAGGAAATGCAGAGTGGACGGCATTGCTGAAAGACAACAGTGTTACCATGAGTACCAAATCAAGAGCCATGATGACTGGTTTGGGTTCTTACGCTGGTCAGTCTGGTGCTGCTGAAAGGTTTGTTGAATGAATCCATGGTCAGGTTTCTATTAGCCCACATATAAGAGGCTTTACGTTGCAATAAACCTTTAATCCAATTACCCCAGTGGCTCCAGTAAGGCAAGTGTACGACCCAGGTATATGGAACACTCCTGATTTTCTCCATTTTTGTACATCATAGTGAATGAATCTCATACAAAATAATCTTAATAATAATCAGGAAGCACAAAACGAAGGTTAATAAATGTTTATTTATTAAAAACAAGGTTACGCAACACTTATATAACCCAAGTGAAAAGGCAGCAGGAACCGATCCTGGCAACTACGCCACCACAGACCGATTTTAATTCTGAGCAGTAAAGATTACGAGGGGTAAAGGGCTTTTAGGGACACGTCCTACTAGATGGGACGGGAACCTGGCGTGCTCCTACTAGATGGGACGGGAACCTGGCGTGCTCCTACTAGATGGGACGGGAACCTGGCATGTTTGCACTAAAAATGTTATAACGGTCTTCTTCACAGACTGGATTGAACAATAAAGAACTTCTCCAGGCCACCCAAGAAGGATCTGTCCCTGTCGCTCTCGGCTTGCTCAATAGGGGTATTTGGTCTGTTGGTCCTGGATTTTGTAAAGTTGTTTTGAGACAATGTTCATTGTAAGAAGCGTTATATAAATGAGTCTGACTTGATTTGACTTGACTGATACACATAATTTATTCTGTACAATACCTGCACATCTGGACATTATAAAATTATTCTAATTCTAAACTGAAACGTTATATGCCGGAATAATACTTGAAACAAGTATTTTTTTTTTACCTCACCCATCATTTACTCAGTACCATGTACTGAGCAACACTTGTCTCTAGTCTTGTCTTCCTTAATGACTCTTTTTGTATTAATTTTTGGCCTTTTTTGTATTTATTGTACTGTGTTTTATCTGCACTGTGTTTACTGTACTGTCTTTTGTTCTATGTTGCACCCTGGTCCTGGAGGAACGTTGTTTCATTTTAGTATGTACTTGTATATAGCCGAAATGACAATAAAGCCTCTCTTGACCTCTCTCTCGACGTCTAGCCAAAAATAATGTAAACAAGTCCTATAATATGCTTTATTTATATTGTCGACGTCCGTTCTAATCATTGAGTTCCATTGGTAGCACATTTATACAATCACCAATCACAACAGAGGCAAGAGCCTGAAGAAAAAAACGTCCTTATTATACGTTAATAATTAATAAAAATGTGATTTGGGTTCCAGTGGCCTGCATGGAGCTTTGACCCTAACCTGACCGACTGAACACTTCTGGGATGAATTGAACCTAATCTTCGTCTTCTGGAAAGTGATTCCCACAGACTCTCAAAGATTAAAGGATGTTATACCCGTACAAAATGGTGCAAATCCGTATTAATGCCCAGACGTCTTTAAATCACCTACACCGATCAGGCATAACATTATGGCCACCTTCCTAATATTGTGTTGGTCCCCCTTTGGCTGCCAAAAAGCCCTGTAACTGTGATGCTCTGTGTATTTTGACAGCAATTTGAGCTACAGTAGCTCGTCTGTTGGGTCAATGGATCGGACCATCAATGAGCCTTGGCCGCCCATGACCCTGTCGCCAGTTTACCACTGTTCCTTCCTTGGACCACTTTAGATAGATACTGACCACCGCAGACCGGGACACACCCCACAAGAGCTGCAGTTTTGGAGATGCTCTGACCCAGTCGTCAAGCCATCACAATTTGGCCCTCGTCAAACTCGCTCAGATCCTCACGCTCGGCCATTTTTCCTGCTTCTAACATCAACTTTGAGGATAAAATGTTCACTTGCTGCCTAATATATCCCCCCCACTAACAGGTGCCGTGATGAAGAGATGATCAGTGTTATTCACTTCACCTGTCTGTGCTCACAATGTTATCAATGTGTTTAGAAAAGCAACTTGAAGAATTGAGAACATTCCAGGCATGGAAATAAACCTGCCTGTGGTGAAGAAGTAGATCAGGATTATGAAAGGTAAACTAGGGTCAGATCTGGTGCTTCTTAGATTTATGAATCTGCACTGGCAACATCACTGTGTATTTAAAATAAAACTTCTGCATGATCGCAGCATTGTGTAGTATTATTACAGCCAATCTGCAATTGTTTTTACTAAATTAAAGGACGGAGAATCCGCTTACGACAGCAGTGAACTGTAATCCTGTCTGATCTTTTAATGAGCGTCTCTTATGCAGTGCTGTCTGGTGATTCCTTGTGGCCAATGAGAACTTGAAGTCCCACATTAAGACGTCAGAGCCCTGAGCTGTGAGTCATGAGGGAAGAAAATTCTCTATTACATAACAGCGCTTGTTTAATTACATAAAGAAACCCAAAACATTTTTTAAATATTTGGTTGGAGTTGAAACAGTTCAAGTTGAACCTCTTGTACCACTCTACAGAAAAGGCCCACAAGATTTTGAAGTGTATCCGTGGGACATTTGTAAGGTCAGGCACTGTTGTTAAACAAGATAAATTGGCGTACATCTGATGTTCCAGGTCGACGTTCCCAATAGTGTTTGGTGGAATTCAGATCAGGGCCTTCACACAAACTGTGGCCACAACGTTGAAAGAATATCATTGGTTTTATATCACTGACCTGTCAAATCTGCAACATAACGCAACTTAAAACCTCTGACACCAACAAATTAACAGTCTGTGATGAACAACCCCAAATTAGAAAAAGTTGTGACAGTATGAAAAATGCAGTGTTCCTTACTGCATCTTCAGACGTGTTTGCAGGAAGAACGAGACAAAATAAAAGCTGAAACACTAAATCACTCGCTCTCCTCGGTGCCAAAACCTCTTTTAAGTGGTGAAAAGGAACGGCGACATTACAAAGCGGTAAATGCTTTACCGTCCCAACTTTATTTGGAATGTGTTGCAGGCCTGAAATGCAGGAATGGATGTTTATTAATAAATGAAATGAAGTTGATGAGATAAAAGATGAAATATCTCAGGTTCATCCTGTCTGACATCAAATAAAAGTCAAAGTCATTGTAAGAAACTCTGTGTTTTTATTTTATTAGCATTATCCATACTGTTCCAACTTTTTCCGATTTGGGGTTGTAATTTCCCCTTGTGACATGGCCTTCAAAAGCCTTTCTGTAGCTGGTCATTGTTTTGTTTCTCCATGAATAGGGTTAGTTTGACATGGAACCATGGTCTTTGGCCCAGGTTCATTTACATTTTTACATTTTCAGCATTTAGCAGACGCTTTTATCCAAAGCGACTTACACAATGAGCAGAACACGATGAGCAATTGAGGGTTAAGGGCCTTGCTCAGGGACCCAACAGTGGCAACTTGGTGGTGGCGGGGCTTGAACCGGCAACCTTCTGTTTACTAGTCCAGTACCTTAACCACTGAGCTATCACTGGCCCTAGGTTCAGAAAGAAACCAAAAGGTATCACCTTATTCTAGAAAAAAGACTACAAAAACATCATGAGCATATGTTGCTACACTGCCATGGTCTTAGGGTAATAAAGTAAATCTTTTTTGACTGTAGACCAGGGCCAGTGATAGCTCAGTGGTTAAGGTACTGGACTAGTAAACAGAAGGTTGCCGGTTCAAGCCCCGCCACCACCAAGTTGCCACTGTTGGGTCCCTGAGCAAGGCCCTTAACCCTCAATTGCTCATTGTGTTCCGCTCACTGTGTAAGTCGTTTTGGATAAAAAAGCGTCTGCTAAATGCTGAAAATGTAAATGTAAATGTAGACGATGTCAGTTATGTTCCAGCAACCTCTAACCTGTTAGGAAACTTGAATGGTTTCAAAAATATCTGTCTTCTACAATAAAATTGACAATTTAGACTTAATTTTTGCAGGAGCACTGATCCATGTACCTACTAAATGGTGCAGCCAAACGTGCCCTATTTATCGTGAAGAAATTGTGAGGCCATGCCACAAAGATAAAAGACATTATAGATCCTTCCACACCAGTAAAGTAAATAATCTAAGCTGATGTATGTAAATTATTGACCCACTTTCACATCTTGCCTTCAGTGTACACAGTACAGTCTTAACTGGCATTTATAAACATGTTGTTTGTTTGATCATGGTTTGCACAAAGGGTTTCTGGGTAGTCTATATTATGCACTGTAGAGTGAAATACCTTCATTTTTTCCTAACATGACTAACATGATTGTGCTCTGTGCACAACGCAGGTTCTAAAAGACATGGTTTAACGAGTCTGTTGTGGAGGAGCTCCACTGGTCTGACATTTTCGCCCAAAATCAGAGCCTGACCCTAGATGTGCTGCTTTGAATGAATGTGTGAAACGTTCTACTGACCACACTGGCTGATTCAGGCCTGAAGGGGGAGACAAATCCACATTTATGCTCATGGATTAGAACCGGAACAGTAAACAAGCTTACAATCAGGTGTCTGCATACTTTTGGTCATGTGTACTGTACATAGAGTAACACTGCTGTTGATCACATGTCAAAATGACTAAAATTAATATCAGTTCTTAACACCAAACATCGGGGTGTTCTTGGAAATCAGGATGGTGGACCAAAAAGTCTACACTCACTGTCCATTTTATCAGCTCCACTTACCAGCACTTTGTAGTTCTACAATTACTGACTGTAGTCCATCTGTTTCTCTGCATGCATTGTTAGCCCCCTTTCACCCTGTTCTTCAATGGTCAGGACACCCACAGGACCACTACAGAGGTATGAGTGGATCAGACACAGCAGCGCTGCTGGAGTTTTTAAACACCTCACTGTCACTGCTGGACTGAGAATAGTCCACCAACCAAAAATATATCCAGCCAACAGCGCCCCGTGGGCAGCGTCCTGTGACCACTGATGAAGGTCTAGAAGATGACCGACTCAAACAGCAGCAATAGATGAGCGATCGTCTCTGACTTTACATCTACAAGGTGGACCGAGTAGGTAGGAGTGTATTTAAAACCTCCAGCAGCGCTGCTGTGTCCGATCCACTCATACCAGCACAACACACACTAACACACCACCACCATGTCAGTGTCATTGCAGTGCTGAGAATCATCCACCACCTAAATAATACCTGCTCTGTGGGGGTCCTGACCGTTGAGGAACAGCATGAAAAGGGGGTAACAAAGCATGTAGAGAAACAGATGGACTACAGTCAGTAATTGTAGAACTACAAAGTGTTTCTATATGGTAAGTGGAGCTGATAACATGGACAGTGAGTGTAGAAACAAGGAGGTGCATAATAAATGCAAAACAACAGTGACATTAAATTTATAGATAATTTATTTATATATAATTAATATAATAGAATAGCAGTTTAAGTTTATAGCTCTTGTGCTATGGATTTAATGAAAGTAATTAAATAATTTTAGAATATTTTAGGAGGATTCTTCAATTGCGGGCTCTTTTGACCATCTTAACTTTTGAAAAATAAAATTAGTAATAATTTAGTTTTAATTATGTCAAGATAATGCTCACATGCTTTAGAGCAAAGACTTAATGATGGCTACAACTGAGCTTATATAGAATTTTAATATTTCATATTTATCTGCGAAGTGGCAGCAAAATGTCATTATGTGTTGGTAATGACAATTTTTTACTTTTTTTAAGAACAAAACTAGCTAGGCCATGGATTTGCTAAAGCTAGTCAACAGCTAGTACAAGATGCACTTTAAATAAATATAAATAATGTGTACATTTCTTTTTTTTTGGTGAAGTACTGCCATATTAATGTAAATGGTAATGACGCTGAATAAATATACTCTATGATCAGGAGGAATACATGATTAAATTACTCACATTTCCAGACATTAAAATGTTAATCTGCTCTCATGGCTGGCATGTGCTTCCTTGCGAGTCTTTGTTTCCATGGTTACAACATAAACAAGTGTTACCTTCAAATGATTCCCTACAGAAACCATACGCTGTTGCGGTAATGACGATAATGCTGGTTGACGATATTTTTGGTTGACGATAATGACAGTAATATATTGCTCAAAAATATGCATAGGTTGTACAAATATGAAAAAAAATTACATTTTGTTTCTTTTTAAGTTATTATAAAACTCATATTGTGATTTTTATAATGAATTGATCACTTTTTAGCATTTTATTAGAGCAGAGAAGTTTTAAAGTCTGGGTTGGGGACAAGGCCAAAGTAGCAAAATATTGATGTTTAAATCATCATAAAAAATGGAAATCATAATTATTTTGGTATGTAATTTTTTTTAGTGATGCAATAAATGATCTTTTTAATACCTAAACTATTTGTTTTGTAATAAAGTATTTTTAACACAAATTTATAACTTAGGGACGTAAAAGTTCCCCCAATTGAAGAATCACCCTTTAATAAATACAGGTGTGCAGGGCGTGTGGGGGTGTTTACACAAATTATTTTTGTTTATAGAAGGTAAAATGATTCTGAACACTGATCTAAAAACTTGAGACTGTTATTGCTGCAATAGGCCGTATTAATCCCCATGGTTTGTACATAAGACATGCATGTATCTTACAGGTGAACGTAACCTCTGATCATTACTGTCTGTAGAGCTTAATAATGTGTTATGAAGAGACTGTGTGGGTCCAGGAGTTTGTGTCCCCGTTACCTACAGCCGCATTTTGCCACTTTCATCTCCTCGTAAAGGTGCCTGACAGTGATGACACCGTTCTCCTGGTACATGACCGTTAAGGGGTCCAGCTTCGTCGGTACGCAGCACGCTTTGTTCACCTTCTTCGGGTTTCTCAGATTCACCAGCGTCTGAATGATGGCGTGTTTGGACGGGGTGACTTTATCCGTCAGGGGGAAAGAACACGCCCCTTTGCATTCGTAGGCTTCGTACTCGGGAGGCGCGACGATCCATTTGTCCCATCCGATGTCCTTAAAGTTCACCTTCATCGAAGTCCTGTGGCAGAAGTCCTTCCGCGGGCTCCGTTTTCTTCTCGGATGCCGATCCAGCTCCACCTCGTTGCTCGAGTCTTCGAAAGGATCCGGGTTCAAGAAGAAGTTCTGCTCCTCGTGGGTCATCATCTCCGTGAGCTCAGATTTGGCTTTTCGGTTCCTGTTCTCCAGATCATCCGAGAAGACGATGAGAACCGGGCTCGTGTTGTCCTCCAAATTCAGGCTGATATTCTTCCCTCCTGTTTCAGACGACCCACAGCCGTGGCTCTGCACGTCGACCTGAAGTTCTCCGGCTCCACGCTTCGACTGGAGCCATTTCTGGACGCCACTCGTCACGTCAAACGCCTCCCAGCTGTGTTCTGCGCTGCCGACGTCCCTCCTGTCCAGTAACTGGAATATGTCCCGATTTTGAAGGTGCACGACGTTGTAGACGCTAACAGAAGTGAAAACGTCACAACAGGCTGATTGATCTCCATCCCACAGTGTGAAGAGTTGAAGCTGGACCCTGGTGACTTTTTCATAGGTGGGAATGGAAACATTGAACAGAAGTCTGAGTCTGTTCTTGTGCTTGCTGGTGACTGAGCGGGTCGCATCTAAGGAGAAGAATAAACGATGGTTTGCATTTATTACAACTAGATTGGGAGGGAAACAAATAAAATGACACTAACAAAGCAGAACTGATGTGATAACATTTACATTTGCAGCATTTAGCAGACGCTTGTATTCAATCCAAGCAATTGAGGGTTAAGGGCCTTGCTTAAGGGTCCAACAGTGGCAAACTGGCAGTGGTGGGGCTTGAACCAGCGACCTTCTGATTACTAGTCTACAACTAGGCTACAACTGCCCTGAAGTACTCCACCACTCGCCACTGTTTTATTCAAAGCGACTTACAGTTATGACTAAATACAATTTGATTAATTGAGGGTTAAGGGCTTTGCTTAAGAGACCAACAGTGGCAACCTGGCAGAGGTGGGACTTGAACCGATTACCTTTCGATTACTAGTCCAGTTTCTTAACCACTTTTATCCAAAGCGACTTACAATTATGACTGAATACAATTTGATCAATTGAGGATTAACAGCCTTGCTCAGGGGCCCAACAGTAGCAAACTTGGAGTGCTGGAGCCTATCCCAGCTGTTCAATGGGCGCAAGGCACACAGTAACACCCTGGACGGGGCACCATTCCATCGCAGGGCAGATACACACACACACACACACACACACACATTTACCTATAGGGCAATTTAGTGTCTCCAGTTAACCTGTCTGCATGTTTTTAGACTGTGGGAGGAAACCGGAGCTCCCGGAGGAAACCCACACAGACACAGAGAGAACATGCAAACTCCACACAGAAAGGACCTGGACCGCCCCGTCTGGTGATCAAACCTAGGACCTTCTTGCTGTGAGGCAACAGTGCTACCCACCGAGCCTTCATGCCTAATTTAAGTCTTTTGTAAACACACAGTGGCATAAAGCGCATGTTTAAGACGTTTGATACCTGCATACAGAACTAATAAAGACGTGGCATCGATAATAAGCCTGTTTCATTTCTACATCTAACAGTCTTGACTTAAAATTTTAATTTTAACCTGAAATTGAATTAAAACTCTGACTTATACCTGGATGACAACAGGACCTGGTTTGGGCCCACGCAGCAATTTTAAGACATCAAATGGGATTTCTGAAGCCTGATAAACTGCTAATTTAACCAGAATGGTGCTATTTCCAGGAAATGAATTAATGTTTGGCAAAAAAGTAAGAAGGAGCTTGTTGGGATGTCCAGTTCCAAAATCATGGGCAATAAATGCAGTGTAATATATAACAGCTTCTATAACAACTCTTCTGTACATAAAGGCGATAAATACGACTGAATGGAAGCTGCCAATGTCTACATCCTTGAGTTTGGAACAGGCTGTCCATATACTTTTGTAAACTGGTAGCACCTTACCTCGTATAACAAAGCTGCGAATGACATCGGCGTGCGGGACGGACGACGTATCGGCGGCGTATCTGTTGTACAGCTCCATCATGAACAGAGGAGGCCGGACCTGCCTCTGCTCCTGAGGAACTCCCGACAGGTTCAGCATCTTCAGGAAATCTCCCTCAACGGGTCCGAAGAGGTTCTCCGGGTCGTCGGCTTCGTCCAGGAGATCCTTGCCTTCTTTCCAGCGGGTGGCGTCCCTCACTGATCTTCCCTGGCAGGGTCCTACCAGACCGAGGTACAGGTACAGGAACAGATATCGGAATCCTACCATGGTGTCTAGGTTTTACATCTGGCTTGCTGTTGAGGAGAAGCCGCTGGAGTTTGGGTTTCCAGTGTGAAGGCGCTCGGTGGCGAGTTCCCTCCCATACTGTACGATAAACAGTCCACACTCTCGACCAAAGCAGTAGCTGGGTTATTCTTATCTGGAGCGTGGATGTTGTGTTTCAGCTCCGTTATCGCCCCACGCTGTTGGTTAATGAAGTCAGTGTAAACATTCGAGCGATGTTCGGGGACTAATGAGTGGGGGAACGGATGCAGGAATGTTCATCCCTTTCCGGGGTCAAGTGTAGGATGAGGGATTTGGGTGTTTGGCTCGATGGCCCTTATAGATTCCGCTGGAGAGTCGATTTTATATACACACTCTTACACTTATTTGAATCAAAATGAAAGTCGCAGGGTGAGTTAAATTAATCACACATTATCATAACGACCACATTAGTTTCATTATATGGAATAGTCGTGGAATAGTCGCAGGGTTTGTTGGATTAGGGTCATCGTCCTGTGTGCGGTCACATGGTTTGTCTCTCAATCACGTCATTATATTGTGGACTGTGACAACAGTGACCCAAAACTTACAAAATAATCTATAAATAATAGAGGAAATGCAGAGAGAAATGATAAACCATATTGAACAATAAACATAATCGTTATTATTATTACTCTAATGAAAGAGAATTCAAGAAAAGTTGGGACAGGATGTGAAACCTAAATAAAAAATAAAACAGGCTTGTGGCTTGTCCCTCCTCAGATCTCTGTTGGTGAACCTGCAGCACCTCTTGATGTTTTAGAGATGCTTCACACAATTGACCATCATAATTCAACCCCAAAAAGGAAAACATCAGACCACAAAAAGAAAGACATCAAACCTTAAAAAGAAGGATGTCAGACCCCAAAAAGGAGAAACATCAGACCCCAAAAAGGAGAAACATCAGACCCTAAAAAGGAGGAACATCAGACCCTAAAAAGAAGAAACATCAGACCTCAAAAAGGAGGAACATCAGACCCTAAAAAGAAGAAACATCAGACCCTAAAAAGGAGGAACATCGGACCCTAAAAAGGAGAACATCAAACCCCAAAATGGAGGAACATCGGGTCCCAAAAAGGAGGAACATCAGACCCTAAAAAGAAGAAAATTAGACCACAAAATGGAGGAACATCGGGTCCCAAAAAGGAGGAACATCAGATCCCAAAAAGGAGAACATCAAACCCCAAAAAGGAGGAACATCAAACCACAAAAAGGAGGAACATCAGGTCCCAAAAAGGAGAACATCAAACCCCAAAAAGGAGGAACATCAGACCTCAAAAAGGAGAACATCAGACCCTAAAAAGGAGGAACATCAGACCTCAAAAAGGAGGAACATCAGACCTCAAAAAGGAGGAACATCAGACCCTAAAAAGGAGGAACATCAGACCCCAAAAAGGAGGAACATCAGACCCCAAAAAGGAGAACATCAGACCCCAAAAGAAAAACATCAGACCACAAAAAGGAGACCAGACCCCAAAAAAGAAGGAACATCAGACCCCAAAAAGGACCTCAGACCTTAAAAAGGAGAACATCACACCACAAAAAGGAGGAACATCATCGTACAGAAACCCTCGACTCAGCCTGTACAGAGAACCACACTAATCCTCCTGTATTCCTCAGTTGTTCTTGCCAGCACCTGTCAGTCAGTAGGAGGCGCTGTTGCAGAAATAATTTCTTTGTAAAACTCACACCAAGTTTATATCTTACACCAAAACAAAGACTAAATGTATAATGTTTTTTATTTTTCACAGGAGAAATATAAATAAGAAGATTCAAATGTTACAGATTTATTTACACTATTTAATCATGACTAATTCCAGTTAGAAGCGTAAATATTAGAGTCGTACGCGGGTTCAGATCTGTTATAAAGTTGTTAGTAACTCAGTTTAAACATGTTCGGTTGGTGGAGCAGATTCAGCAGGTCCTGATCAGGGCACTTCTCTGTAGTTTCTGTATTTTGTTGTAGCAGGTACGTGGTCTCAGGTGTAAACGTTCAGTCCGTCACTGATTTATGGGTCTCAAGTGTTACAACTGGTATAAAAACGTATCTACACCCACCCGACACTTTATTAGGAACACCTTTACACATCAGTCATCAGAATCACTTCGTCTGTGGTGCGGTTGTTGGTGCTGGACTGGCTGATCTCACGGATTTTTATTCAAAACATTCCACACAGTTTAAAAAGCATCCAGTAAGTGGCAGTTTTATCAGCATAAATTATATCTGAATATCAGCATAATATTCCACAAGCACACCAGCGCTGGGATTCTGGACTCACTGGATTCAAATCTCAGCTCTGCTACCGGTCGGCTGGGCACCCCCTAGTGGACAAAATCGGGCTCTAGTCTGCTGGGTGGGAAAAGACGGGACTAAAACGTGGGCGGGGTCTTCGAGGCTGTGTAAGGACCCTGGTTAGGAGATCAGTGTGTGACTCTCCGTGGGCGAGACCGACCTCACACACCGGGCGAATAAGAATGAGTAGAATGGAGGGCGTGTCAGGCAGATATACCCTCCTCGTACACCATCGAGGTCTCCAGCAGAGGAAGAGGAACTGGCTATGACTAAACTTGAAGAGAAAAGGGAGAACATGCAGAAATAAAATTAAATTGTGAAAAGTTGGACATTGGGTGTCAAAAATATTGTGCAGGTGTACCTAATAAATTGGTCGGTGGGTATTTTCAGTCTCTATCTACAGGCACAGGTCCCCACAGACATGTTGGGAAAAAGTTTGAGCACCAGGTTTCTGCTGTCGTCGAAGAACAGCACGGCCAGAGAGTCCATCTCGTCGGGTACACAACAGGGTTCAGGAACTCCGGGGACGATGCCCACCGCCCTGACGATGCTCTGAATCGTGGCGTGATTGGACGGGTGAACCATCTAGAGGTGGAGAAGAGAGATGTACTGGTCAGAGAGCTGTTTAATGTGAAGAGTTATACCAAATACTAAATAATTTTTTTGGTTGGTGGACTATTCTCAGCCCAGCAGTGACAGTGAGGTGTTCAAAAACTCCAGCAGCGCTGCTGTGTCTGATTCACTCATACCAGCACAACACACACTAACACACCAGCACCACCATGTCAGTGTCACTGCAGTGCTGAGAATCATCCACCACCTAAATAATACCTGCTCTGTGGCGGTCCTGTGGGGGTCCTGACCATTGAAGAACAGAGTGAAAGGGGGTAACAAAGCATGTAGAGAAACAGATGGACTACAGTCAGTAATTGTAGAACTACAAAGTGCTTCTAAATGGTAAGTGGAGCTGATGAAATGGACTGAGTAGAAATAAGGAGGTGTAGAAACGTCCTATTTATAGATCAGAATCGTTTATTTATTCTTAGCTGCAGTTCTTCGGAATCACTACTAGAGGGCGCCAAAACAGGGGAGAGCTTTACCATCGGCGCAGTCTGTTTTAAAACCATTTTATACTGTTCAGGGTCGTGGTGGGTCCAGTTCACTAGGTGAGAGGCAGGAAACACACGGGACAGGTCGCCAGTTCATCACAGGGCACAAACACACACACACACGCACACACACACACACACACACACAGGAGCACCAATTTACCTGCCTGCAGGTTTTTGGACTGTGGGAGGAAACCCACACAGTCACGGGGAGAACATGCAAACTCCACACAGAAAGGACTCGAACCGTTCCACCTGGGAATCGAACCCAGGGCCTTCTTGCTGTGAAGTGACAGTGCTACCCCCAGTGCTAGCCATCGTGCCGCACCCAGGAAGAGCAGTACAGTTGTTTTGGGGTATCAAACCAGGCATCTCATGATAAATGCCTTGCAACTTTATGAAAACAGTCTGGGGAAGGGCCATCTTCTCCTCTCCAGCATGTCTATGTCCCTGTGACTGAAGCAGGGTCCAAAAAACATGGTTTAATGGGTCCAGTGACCTGAACCGAGCCCTGACGTAAACCCTAACAAACTCCTTTGAGATAAATTGGAACATAACTGAGGCAGGGTTTCTTCTCCAGCATCAGTACCTGACCTTGTAAATGTGTTTTTTTAAACAGAAAAGACACAAATTCCCACAGACAAACTGCAAAATCTGCAAAAAAAGAACTTTCCAGAGGAGTGGAGGCTGTGATCACCACTCAGGGGTCTTATAGTATTTACTGTATCTACCAACAATCTAAATACTTAATGCAGCTCAACATGTTGGAGTTTGTAATGTCACAAAAGTCTTAGTGACCAATAAAATGAATCAAATCAAGAGATTTTAAAAACACTGCAAGGCCAAAAGTATGTGGACACCCTAATCCTGAGCTTTTGGGACAAAATCATGGGTATTAAAATGGAATAAACAACCATAACGGCGTCCCACAAGAATTTGGAATGCATCTGTGGGATTTAGGCCCTGATATTGGACGGAGAGGCCGAGTTAGCAATCCATGTCCCAATTCATCCCAAACATCCATGTGATTGAGGTCACTCTCTCTTAATACAGTGTAGTCTGAAGGATTAAAGTGCTCTGATATTTTATATGGTTTTAGTACATTAATAATATTTTGTCCTGTAGAGGGTAAAAATACCATCAATTCCTCACACATTTAAGATTTTTGTTGTTGTTTAGTCTCCATGTTTTTGGAATTCATTGTCGGTAGCTCAGTGGTTACCCCACTAGTAATCGAAAGGCCATTGGTTCAAGCCTCACTACCGCCAGGTTGCCACTGTTGGGCTCCTGAGCAAGACCCTAAACCCTGAGTAGCTTGGATTGTGTTTCAATCACAAAAACATGAGTCGCTTTGGATATTAGCATCTCCTAAACGCTATGAATGGGCGGCACGGTGGCTAAGTGGGTAGAACTGTTGCCTCACAGCAAGAAGGTCCTGGGTTTGATCCCCAGGTGGGGCGGTCCGGGTCCTTTCTGTGCTTAGTTTGCATGTTCTCCCCGTGTCTACGTGGGTTTCCTCCGACAGTCCAAAAACATGCAGCCAGGCTAATTTAAGATACTGAATTGCCCTATAAGTGAATGTGTGTGTGTGTGTGTGTGCAATCCACATCCCAATTCATCCCAAACATCCATGTGATTGAGGTCAGGGCTCTGTGCAAGCCTACAAGCCTAGTGTTTAGGGTACTGGACTAGTAATCCAAAGGTCGCTGGTTCAAGTCCCACCACTGCCAGGTTGCCACTGTTGGGCCCTTGAGCAAGGCCCTTAATTCTCAATTGCTTAGACTGTATACTGTCACAGTACTGTAAGTCGCTTTGTATAAACGTGGCCACTAAATGCCGTAAATGTAAATCATGTCTTTATGGGGGCACAGTCACAGTGGGACAGAAAAGGGCCTTCCCCAAACTGTTTATTTACATTTTCGGCATTTAGCAGACGCCTTTATCTGTATTACATTACAGATACAGTATACAGTCTAAGCAATTGAGGGTTAAGGGCCTTGCTCAAGGGCCCAACAGCAGCAACCTGGCAGTGGTGGGGCTTGAACCAGCAACCTTCTGATTACCAGTCCAGGACCTTAACCACCAGGCTACGGCTTTAACATGATAGATTCTTCGCACCTGTTAAAATAGGTTAGACAAAACATTCAACAAGTGTGGTGATTGGGTGTAGCTAAAACTCCTAAACTCAATAATAATTAATGGTGTCCATATACTTTTGATCACAGTTACATCAAACAGAACCAAATGTCGAACCTTGGGCAGAGGAAACCCGCACGTCCCCGCGCAGTAGAAGGCGTCGAAGGCTTTGGGCGCCAGGATCCACTCGCTCCAGCCGATATCAGCGAAGTCCACCTTCAGGTAGCGCCGGGCGCAGGCTCGAGGTTCGGCCCACTGTTTACGCCGAGCCTTCTTCATGGTCTTCTCATCAAAACTCAGCTCCTGAGACCTGCTCGCTCCGTTCCTGCTCTCAGGACTCCTGGGTAACATTTGAGACTTTGATGCGAAGAACGTGTTGTACCACAGCTCCTTGTTTTTGGAATCGTTGTCCTGGATGTCCGGGAGGAAATTCCTCCGCGAGTGGACGGCTTCTCTTCGGATCCTGGAGCTTGAGGCGACGACGGGGGGTCTGGTTCCTCGCTCTTCTCCTACAGGAGCGTACCTCTGCAGGCTCGACGCGATGCTGTTCGGCTCGTTTATGGCCAGGTCGTTGGCATGGACGATAATAAAAGGCAAAGTGAGGGGCGAGAAGCGATCCTGCTGCGACTCCAAGGTAAACTCGGCGGAAATGGAGAGCTCGTTTTCATCGCGCGCCCTCTGGACAATGGAAGACACGTCAGACGTCTGCCAGGACCTTTTCCTGTGAGGAGACAGCGTGATGTTTCCCAGGTGAGACTGGGATGACGTGTTTGATGAGGTTCCTTGAAGGACTAACTGGACCGGGTGCTGGATACGACACCAGGAGTCTCGGGAAGGGTGGCAGCTCCGGGGGTGCTGGCGGCCCGGCTGGTTGAAGTAGTGCAGGCGGGCGGACAGGACGAGCTCGGTGTCTGGGATGGACGTCAGGTTGAAATAAAAAAGAACCTTCTTGTTGGACGACACTAAAAAAAAAAATAAAACAAATAAACAACCAATTAGATTTGGAACTGGAACTCACAACCATCTGATACACTTCAGGGTTTAACAGTAACCAGTCAGTCACTATATGACCAAAACTATGTAGACACCAGGCCACATGCAACAACAACAACAAATAGTGGGTGGTTCACATCACCAGGAACCCACGGAAGCTGGTTTCAATCTTTCAGTCACCCAAAACATGCTAGTAGGTAGATTGGCTGCTCTAATAAATGTGTAAGTGTGCCCCCTTGTTGAAAGCAGCAGGCAAGGATATGAATTAATAAATGAATTAATAAATGAAATAATAACAATAACAACACACAATTTATAAATGAACAAATGATGAATGAAGTGCATAAATAAATTAATTGATTAATTAATTCATACATTACTTGACCAGTAAGTGAATGCGTGCATTAATAAATAGGTTAATAAACAAATAATGCATAAACGAATCGCATAAATAAACTTTTAAATAATAAATAAACGTATGTATGAATAAATGAATAAATACAGGAATTAATCAAAAAATGCATTTATACATCAATAAATAAAGACATGATTTATAAGTGTGTTAATAGATGAATGAATTATTAAATAAACGCCTGTGTGCATAAATGAATAAACACATGATGCATAAATAAACAGCATAAAGAAATAAATTCATTAATAACTTAATGCATAAATAAATAAATAAATGGATGAACAAATAAACAAATGAATTAGTTAATACATGCATAAATTCATGAATATATTAATTAATTAATTGTTGAATAAATAAATAAACAAATAAATAAATGAATGCATGCATACATATATAAATTAATAAATTAAGTAATAAATTAAGTAATACATGAATTATTAAATGAAGGCATGCATAAATAAATAAATGGATTAATAAATTAATTAATTAATAAATGAATAAATAAATGAATTAATAAATGAATAATTGAATGAATTAATAAATGATTTAGTAAATGAATAAATAAATGAATTAATAAATGAATAATTGAATGAATTAATAAATGATTTAGTAAATGAAAAAATAAATGAATTAATAAATTATTCAATAAATGAATTAATAAATGAATTAATAAACGAATTAATGAATGATTTAATAAATGAATGAATAAATGATTTAATAAATGAATAAATAAATGAATTAATAAATATATGAATTAATAATTAAATTAATAAATGAATTAATAAATGAATACATGCATAAATATATGAATTAATACATAAAAAAAAAAAAAATAATTAAATGAATAAATAAATAAATAAATGAATTAATAAATGAATTATTAAATGAATGCATGCATAAATAAATGAATATATAAATTAATAAATTAAAAAATAATTAAGTGAATGAATACATGAATACATGAATAAATGAGTGAATGAATAAATAAATAAATAAATAAATAAATAAATAAATAAATAAATAAATAAGTGAGTGAATGAATGAATGAGTTATTAAGTGAATAAATGAGTAAATAAGTGAATTACCATGGTAAGACCTGAAGCTCCGGACTGTGTTCTGTAAACTCTGTCTGTCCTGATCTGAGCTGAACTCCCGGTAAAGTCTCATCATGGTGATTTGTAACGCGTCCCGCTGCGCATCTTCATCCCGTCCGAACGGGTGCACGCGCTCCGCTTTCACCGTGTCCATGACCAGGACCGTGTAGAACAAACACATCCAGATGTGCTCCATGTCCAGAGTCCAGAGTTCGGTTCCTCCAGCGGGGAGAAGCTTCTCAGTGAGGGAGTGAAGAATGGGCGGATGAGGACGGAGCGGCTCCGGCAGCGATGTGGCGCAAACGCGGACTCGCGCAAACCCAAGTGGGAGCGATCAGTGTACAGCGTGTTGGGTTCAAAAGTATGTGGACACCTGAGCATGAGCTTGTTGGCCATCCCATTCCAAAACTATACGATCCGATATGACGCCACTTTTCTGGAAAAGCATTTCCACACGATTTGGAAACGTGTCTGTGGGAATTTGTGTCCATTTATTTATTTAAAAGCATTTACTTAGAAAAGCATTTATCCAAAGCGACTTACACCAAAATCAGGTATAACATTATGACCACCTTCCTAATATTGTGTTGGTCCCCTTTTGCTGCCAAAACAGCCCTGACCCATCGGGGCATGGACTCCACTAGACCCCTGAAGCTGTGCTGTGGTATCTGGCACCAAGATGTCAGCAGCAGATCCTTTAACTCCTGTAAGTTGTGAGGTGGGACCTACATGGATTGAACCTGTTTGTCCAGCATGTCCCACAGATGCTCTATTGGATCAAGATCTAGGGCATTTAGAGGCCAAGTCAACACCTCAAACTGGTTGTTGTGCTCCTCAAACCGTTCCTGAAGCATTTGTGCTTTGTGAAAGACGCCACAGATATCAGGGAATAACGTCTCCATGAGAGGGTGAACATGGTCTGCAGCGATGCTTAGGTAGGAGCTACGTGTCAGAGTAACTTCCACATGGATGGCAGGACCCGAGGTTACCCAGCAGAACGTCGCCCAAAGCATCACACTGCCTCTGCCAGCTCGCCTTCTTCCCATAGTGCATCCTGGTGCCGTGTGTTCCCCAGGTAAGCGTCATGATGTAAAAGAGAACCTGATTCATCAGACCAGGCCACCTTCCATTGCTCCGTGGTCCACTTCCGATGCATATGTGCCCACTGTTGGCTCTTTCGTGGGTGGACAGGGGTCAGCATGGGCACCCTGACTGGTCTGCGGCTATGCAGCCCCGTACACAACAAACTGTGATGCTCTGTGTATTCTGACACCTTTCTATCAGAACCTGACATGTGAACATGACGGTGAAGTTCAGGGCCACAGAAGCTCCACCAGACCGGGTTACAGTCATACTGGAGCAGGAAAGGGCCTTCCCTAAAGTCTTTCTTCCACCGCTAATCAAAACAGAAAGGGTAAAAAGAGCATGGAGCGAGAATCAACACACTCTGGAAGTTCTTTTCTTCTGTGCAGGAGTGAGGAGGGCTTTGACCCGGCTCTGCAGGCTATCAGCTCTGTGGATGAAGAAGGATCATCCATCATTAGGACGTAGACATGTGGGTTCAACAACAAAAGTAATGAGCTACTCCACAAAGAAATTCTAGCTAGGAATAATGGAGGGGCGGAATGGGGGGGTGGGGGGGGGTGGGGGGGTGTCACTGCTTGAAAAATGAACAGGATAGTGTCGGGGTTCCAAAAAAATGTCCAGAAGTATGTGGACTAACAAACCAAAGTTAAGGCGACACTTAATGAGTGAAGACTTGTTCCTGTTCCAGCTTGATGATGCCCCAAATTTGAGATCAAACAGCGTTCCAGTTCATCCTACTGTAACTGCAGACGTACACTGTAGATCTTCATACCTTCATCCCAGAACTAGACCCTGTATGGATCAGGGCACAAAACCAAACCTTTGTGGCTATAACAGCCTCCACTCTTTCGAAAAGTGTGTCTGTGGAAATGAAGTTGACCAGACAGAACATAAAGTACAGCGGTACCTTGTACCTCGACGTCCCCTAAACTCGAAATCTATAAACCGCTTTGCAGTAAAACCTCATCAGCGTGTGAATCTGAGCTGAATCAGCATTAGTGTGGAATAAGGTGCAGATCCAGGGTTACAGCTCCACATGTATCTGTGTTTATCTGGATTCTCCTCCCTGTTTCACTTTTAAACTTGTGTTACAGCTCCAGCTTCTGAGAAATGGTGAGAATCAGAATCAGCTTCTCCCAGAGTCTAAAACGCTTCTGGTTCAAAATAAAGCTTAACGTGGTTTAATGTAGTAAAAGAAGGAGACAGGGTGTGAATGCGCCGGTGCTGAAGGGAATACGGTATTCCAAGATCAAGCATCTCCACCGTTAAGAAGCGCCAGGAAACAATAAAGAAGTAAAACTAAAGTGCAGCTTTTATTGTATTTTTATTGATGTGTAACTGTTTGTAATTGTATTTCAGTGTGTTTATATTATATTTGTGTTACTTTCAGTGTTTAAGTGTCAAAAACAACCTCATTATTTTACATGAGACTAAAATATCTGCATCTCCACGGGACCATGGACGCATTAACAGGTTTTCCAAACATCCTTATGGGAAAAAATACCTCAAAACACAACGTCTTTAAAAATCTACGCCACCCCCAGAACCGACTCACGTCCAGTTTCAAGGTATTATAAAGCAGTCGTACCCTGAGCAGCGAGATTATGGTAAGTAAAACCCAAAATAAAACCATCAGAACCGCACATTTATTCATGTAGGGGTCGCTGTGGGTCCGGTACCACCAGGAACTACTGGGATCGAGGTAGGAACATGGACACCGTTGTAGCCTAGCGGTTAAGGTACTGGACTAGTAATTGACCGGTCGCTGGTTCAAGCCCCACCATTGCCAGGTTGTCACTGTTGGGCCCTTGAGCAAGGCCCTTGGACAATTTACTGTCACAGTTTATAAATGTACTGTAAGTCGCTTTGGATTAAGTATAAATGGAACACAGTAACACTCTAAAAACCAGAGGTGAGGTTCAAACCCGGATCCTCAGGGCTCATACTCCTGTGCTGCACCTAGTCCGTCATCGGGACGTTTGAGGAAATGATTTTTGCTGTGCTAGATTAATCAGTCCACACTTATTTCAGAGTAAACGTTTGTTTTAAGCAGGAGAAGTCTTAGCACCAGAGCGGCGTGCTGGACAGATGTGCTGGTGTGTTTGGATCTGAAACAGCTGCATCTGTAGGACCTTCACCCCAGAGATCAGTGAGCTACCAGTGAGCTACCGGCCTCTTATCTGTTTACCTAAACGCTGGGACGCTCCAGTCCATCCTCACAGTTATCAATCACGTCAATGTGCTCCCCAGGACCGAAGCCGTTCCCTCATCATGGTTCCTTCAGCTCCACACTGATGCACCAAATGGACCGACAACCGGCGCTACCCACCCGCACCGTAACGTTTACTCCACGATTCATTGAATGTAAATCAGCCTGCACGCAGTAACAAGAGATGTGTGCTCCACATTCCTGGAATAAACACTAAACAGCCAAAAGTATCTGGACATGTGACAACAAATGTGTTGGACATCACATTCCAAACTCACAGACATTATTCTGGACGCTATATCAACCTCTGCACTCCTGGGAAGACCTTCCACAAGATTTTGAAGTGTGTGGGTTTGTGTGTGTGTTCGTTTGGATTATGTGAACATGCTGAAGTTCCTGCACAGAAACACAATCATGCCGGAACAGGAAAGGACCTTCCCCAGTCTGTTGGAACACTCCTGCGCCCAGTGTTTCCCCACACAGACCTGGACACAAATGGACCGACAACCGGCGCTACCCACCCGCACCGTAACGTTTACTCCACGATTCATTGAATGTAAATCAGCCTGCACCCAGTAACAAGAGATTTGTGCTCCATATTCCTGGAATAAACACTAAACGACCAAAAGTATCTGGACACGCAACAGCGAATGTGTTGAACATCACATTCCAAACTCACAGACATTTTTCTGGACGCTATATCAACCTCTGCACTTTTGGAAGGCTTTCCACAAGACTTTGAAGTGTGTGTGTGGTCATTTGGATTATGTGAACATGCTGAAGTTCCTACAAAGAAACACAATCATGCCGGATAAGGAAAGGACCTTCCCCAGTCTGTTGGAACGCTCCTGTGCCCAGTGTTTCCCCACACAGACCCCAACGAGGACAAAGTGCTTAGTGAGAACGAGTAAATATATAAACGAATGAATGAATGACTGATAGAGAGCAGAGACGAGGATCAAACCTGGGTCCTTAAAACCGTGGAGCTGTGCAACATCCACACTACCTACACACCACACCACACCATCGTTTTAATTCCTCATCTTACATCTCGAAATCAACACGAACTTGAAAAAACTTTGTAAACGCAAGTTATTAAAAAAAATAAATAAATAAAATACACTAAGTACCAAAAGTATGTGGACACCAAGCCTAACTATTCAATTCAAGTCTTTTAAGTGAGGTCCAAAGCAAAGTCCCTGACCTCAACCCAACTGAACACCTTTGGGCTGAATCGGAACACCGATTGTAATTTATAAATGCTCTTGTACCTAAATGGTCACAAATCAGCACAGACACACTCCAAAATCCACTCACAAGAGTGAAAGCTATGATTGCTGCTAATAATAATAATAATAATAATAATAATAAGGTTTCGGAATAAGATGTCCAACAAGGGCGTCTGGGCGCCCCCTGGTGAGCACAATCGGCAGTGCATCATCTAGTCTGCTGGGTGGGAAAAGACGGGACAAAAAAGTGGGCGGAGTCTTCGAGGCTGCATAAGGACCCTGGTTAGTAGCCCGGGGCACCTGTTCAGAAATAGAGGAATGTGGAGATGCGTGACTCTCCATGCGCAAAACCGACCTCACACGTCAATCCACCGAAGTGGAATAAGAAGTGAATAAGAAGGGGGCACACGTCGGAGGGAGGGCATGTCTGGAGAATACACCCTCCTCGGACGCAACCGGAGTCTCCAGCTGAGGAAGAGGAACTGGCTATGACTAAACTGGGAGGAAAAAGGTGTCCAACAAGCTCATGGTCGGGTGTCCACATACTTTTGGCCATAAGTTTATTTGAATGTTTGAATCAAGTGTTATACGGTGCAAACATCGACTCTTGGAACTGAACGTATGGCCAAAAGTATACAAAAGCTTCCACATGACTCAAGGCCTGGCTCACGGTCAGCATTCCAATTCCAAGTCTGAAGCTCAGATTTCTAGTAAGCATGTCTTGGCATGTCTGGAAAGGTCCTTCCCTAAACTGCTGCCACAAAGTATGGAGCATATGGTTTCACACACACACACCACTGGACATTTGGTGTCAAAAATATTGGCACCCTTGCGTACGCCAATCAGTACACCAGCACAACAGAGTCTTCTCCTATAACGTCATGTCATGTGACTGAGCTGAATAATCTACATAACGACTTTACCGAGGTCCTCTGGAGCCGACTGCACATACGTCGACCAAACAGACGTCACACGAGCGTTCCAAGCGGCGCGTGTGAGGCTAATCAGACGACTCGGGCAGCCGGGTTCAAGCCTGATGGTTTTCTCATCAATTCCACAGGCCATATATTTCATTTGATGTACTCTGGGGACGAAGCAGACCTCAGGATCAGGTTCCTAAATCTCAAACCTGGTATTAAAGTTGCACTTCCACATTTGAAAGATTGCTGAAAAATGTACAACCCCTATCCAGAAAAAGTTGGGACAGTATAGAAAATGCTAATAAAATAAAAACACAGAGTTTCTTACATTGACTTTGACTTTTATTTGATGTCAGACAGGATGAACCTGAGATATTTCATCTTTTATCTGCTCAACTTTGTTTCATTTATTAATAAACATCCATTCCTGCATTTCAGGCCTGCAACACATTCCAAAAAAAGTTGGGACGGGGGAAATTTAGGACTAGTAATAAAAAACGAAATAATGATGTGAACAGGTGATTGTGATCATGGTTCGGTACAAAAGCAGCATCCACAAAAGGCTGAGAGTCTCTGATGAGTAAAGATGATCAGAGGATCCAGTTTGTCCACAAATGTGTGAGAAAATGATTGAAATGTTTAAAAACAATGAACCTCAAAGAAAGATTGGAAGGGATTTGCATGTTCTCCCTCTACAGTGCATAATATCATTAAACCATTCAAGGAATCAGGAGGAATTTCAGTGTGCAAGCTTAATCTGAACGCTCGTGATCTTCCATCCCTCAGACGGCATCAAGAACCTCCACTCAACACTAGCTGATATAACCACATGGGTGAGGGATTAGTTTATCAAACCTTTATCAAGCTCTACAATACAGAGTTACTGCACTAATCATACTTAACACTTTACTGTGCAAAAAAGAAGCCTTATGTTAACCATGTCCAGAAGTGGCGTCGACTTCTCTGGGCTCAGTGGCATCTAGGATGGACCATCACACAGTGGAAACGTGTATTGTGGTCAGATGAATCAGCATTCCAGGGCTTTTTTGGAAAAAATGGACGCCGTGTGCTCTGGACCAAAGACGAAAAGGATCCAGACTGTTATCAGTGCCAGGGTCTGTCATGGTATGGGGGTGTGTCAGTACCAGGGTCTGTCATGGTATGGGGGTGTGTCAGTACCAGGGTCTGTCATGGTATGGGGTGTGTCAGTACCAGGGTCTGTCATGGTATGGGGGTGTGTCAGTACCAGGGTCTGTCATGGTATGGGGGTGTGTCAGTGCCCTTGGTAAAGGTCATTTACACTCTGTGATGCAGCATTAATACAGAAAAGTACGTTGAGATCTTGGAGCAACATGTGCTGCCTTCACAACGTCGTCTTTTCCAGGGACGTCCAGCATTTTTCAACAAGACGATGCAAAACCACCTGCTGCACACATTACAAAGGCGTGGCTGAGGAAGAAGAGGGTACGGGTACTGGACTGGCCTGCCTGCAGTCCTGACCCGTCCCCAATAGAGAAGGTGTGGAGGATTTTGAAACGACGACGACCCCTCGTACTGCTGCACCTCTTAAGACGTGTTTGCAGGAAGAACGAGACAAAATAAAAGCTGAAACACTAAATCACTCGCTCTCCTCGATGCCAAAACCTCTTTTAAGTGGTGAAAAGGAACGGCAACATTACAAAGTGGTAAATGCTTTACTGTCCCAACTTTTTATGGGATGTGTTGCAGGTCTGAAATGCAGGAATGGATGTTTATTAATAAATGAAGTTGAGCAGATAAAACATGAAATATCTTCATTCAACTACTAAAAGGGGTGTCCACATACTTTTGTGTACAGTATGTACTAACTTTATCAAGTGATCTCAGTCTGGAAATGCATCCAACCCTAAACCACCGCTGTTTTATTTCATCGCAAAAACGTTACGTCTGGAAAAACAACCGGACTGAAACCCGAGCGGTGAGGGTTCAAATCCCATTGATGAAAGTATTAATTCAAAGCAAAGACAAATCAAGACTTT